>NW_024582661.1:154512-172399 GCF_018398535.1 Haplochromis burtoni | reverse complement strand
TGTAAAGAGGGGAAAAGGAATGAGGAAGCAGAGAAGTGGAGGATCCTAAAGGAGAGAGCTGATCATGTTCTGAGGGTAAGTTTTAACCCTCAGAACACAGATGAGGAAAGCAGTCCCTGTGAAGAATCAGGTGAGCCACAGGGGGGATGCACTGGTTTAAATAAGTGTTTGGGAAATCATCAGTCTATTTCTGGACTGCACTGCGCTCCCAAAGATAGACTGAACACTTGTTCAAGTCACTCATAAGATAAATGTTCCAATAGACCACGAAGAAAGACACGTGCATACACACACACACACACACACACGCACACACTTACCTGCTCTATCTCCTTCAGCTTCTTGTGGTAGTGCTCTAGTTTTTTGTGTAAGTGCGCAATAGTCTGTGCCGATTTCTGGTTCTTCTTCTCGAACACTTGCTTGATTCTGGACGCCTGCTGTTTGTCCGCGTTGTGAGCCAACTTCAGGTACTCCGCCACGTTGTCGTCACGCGCCTCCTGCTCCACGCGAATCTGCTCGGTGACCTTTAGGATCTTCTGCTGCAGATGCTCCAGAGCAGCACGTGTCCGCTGCGGCTCACCGGCCACAGCACCTTCCGCTCCCCCCGCCATGCCCCCAGACACCGACCCCACCGCCGCTGCTGCCCCCGCTCCGTCCATGCTGATGTTGGTGTCAGAGCCTCCATGGCTGGTAGTGGAGGGCAGGCCTAGAGTTGCCACCTCACTCTTGTCCAGCTGAGGGGACAAGAGGGCAGTGACTTGCTATTCAGGGGTGAAAAGAGAGCTACAACTGCTCCAGATACATTAGAGGTGTTAGTCAAACTAAGGAATCAGAGCCTCATCAGTATAAAAGTGTAAAAGTAGAGATAACAAAGGTTATTCAGATAAACGGCGCTGGAGAAACATCTTCACTGTAGCTGACTCTTCACAGACTGGGTTTTACAAGAAAAGAAGTTCATCTGCAGACATGTGGTGCCAACACAGGCTGTTATTATTGGTGTTATATTCACATAAACATTACTGTGCAAAAGTCTTGAGCCACTCCTTATATCTATGTGTTTTAATGGGAAATAGGTGCAGTGATTTACATGTGCAAACTTAACATAAATACAACACATTAAGGCAAACAGAGTTTGTACAACTCCAACGAGCTTGAAATTCAATATTTTGTTATGACCGCCTGAACTCTCTTCCTCAAGCTTTCTTGTAATTCTTGTAATTTCTTTAAGTAGCCTTCAGGGATATCCAGGATACTTGAAGGACATTCAAGGTCAGATGCATCTTTTAGGTCCTGTGTCAGGGCTTTCCTTTCCTTTCCTTTCCTTTCCTTTCCTTTCCTTTCCTTTCCTTTCCTTTCCTTTCCTTTCCTTTCCTTTCCTTTCCTTCCTTCCTTCCTTCCTTTAAACTTTATGTTAAGCATTATTCAAAGATTCAGCTAAAGAAATGGAAACAAGTTATATGCTGTTGTGACAGGCTGCTAGTAACAAAGTGCCTAGATTAGACTTATTAAAAAATCTATTATTAAATATTTATTAGATATGATGCAATTTAAAATCGGTTCTTTGCTAATGTTCTGTCACATAAAGAGACAACGCTGGTTCATCCCTTGAGTGAGATGTTGTTTTTGTTCTTGAATGACTCATAGGTACAAGGTACAAGGACTGGACTGAAAGTGAGAAAAAAACTTTGAAAGACCTTTGGAAAGCCGAAGCAAAATATAAAGAGACAAGGGTTGGCTCAAGACTGGTGCTGTATGACAATAAAACAGTAATGCTTCGTTTATAATTAAAGTACATCATATAGGTCGCATACATAAAACACTCAGTTCATTTTTAGTTGTGTGTAATTCAAAAAATTATCTTCACAGAAACAGACAAAATGTAAAGTATTTGAATCTTTACTTTCCGCAGGAAACAAAATTTCTTCTGTTTTTCTAAACTGCAGATTATATTTTCCAGATCTCAACTGCCAGAAACAAAACACCTGAGTAACCTCAGTAAAATCACTCAACAAAATAAATAAACCTCCTTCGATGGGACTGTCAAAATGTGTCATTTTGCCCACTCGGGGCATATTAGCTTTAACCGATCTAGCGGAGAGATTAGAGACCACATAGAAAGGCCACCATGCATTAATTAGATGATGCTTCCTGCCCTGCTGAGCCTCAAAAAACGAAGAAGAAGAAGAAGAAGAAGACGATGACGATTAGTTAAGATCGAAGCAAACTACACATGTAAACCCACGAAGGTGTGCAGCACGTGGCGTGTACTTTAATGCTAAAGACACGCTGAGCGTGTATGTAAATCTATTTCTGCCTGAACGTTCGTCTGACTTTTCCTTCAGAAAAACAAAAAACATAACAGCCTGAGGATGTAATCCCTTTTACACGACGAGACCCCGCGTTGACAGATCCACGCGGGGATTCCCTGGTCAGTATTATATGTTTATGTGCGGCTTTGGCAGATGGCGCGTTTGATAATGACTCTCCGCCTGACGTCAAAACGCAGCAATCAGACCCTCAGACACGAGCTTGGGCTCACACATGACGAGAGCAGTGCTGTGAGATATTTCTCACAGCACTGCTCTCGTTTCTGTCTGCGGGATGGCGCGAGGATTTATTTTACATTATATCTGCGCGACTGCGTGAAATGAGCACGCGCTGTGATTGTAAAAGTAGGTTACAATCACGGTGTGATGGAGAGGAAAACGCATGACTGCAGCCCCGTGATGGAAAAACAACAAATCATTTTTTTTTTCTGATCTCTGAAAAAAATAGATGAATAAAAAGTGGGATGCTTTTTTGAGTGGCTATCACTCGCAGGATCAGAGGGGGTGAAGTGGGGTGAGTTGGGGTGCAATGTTACGTATGGGTGAAAACAGGCAACCAAAAAAAAAGCGCAAATCGGCATATAGCGACGGCTGCGGTGGTGCTCAAACCTGACGCGGTGTCTCGGTTTAAACGTGTAATAATAATAATAATAATAATAATAAAAGATCCACGGAGCGACGCCGTGGATGAAGCCGAGACTCCTGAAGGTCGGGAGAGAAGCGGTGAGGATGAGGATGGAGATGGCAGATGTCTATGGCGTGAAAACAAGAGGACAGGGTGATGCCTGTGCATTCTTCACTCAGCGGGAGACGCGCGGGGACGTGATGCCAGCGAGCACGCGAGGACGAGACACAAGCAGCGCAGGAAAATGAAAATGAAAAATTTTAAAAAGGAAAGAAAAAAAAAGGATATCAGAAAACGTTACCATACTGCTTTAATCCAATTTTTGCAGTGCCATTGCAAGTCTGTGTTCGAGGCCCATCCTCCTCCTCCTCCTCCTCCCTCCGCCTCCCCCTGAGCTCACCGAGGAGGAGTCCCCCCTCCTCAAATGTCTTTACCCCCAGCCGTGGGTCTGGCTAACTGTCACCTCCCTGGATCCTAACGCTCCATCGTTAACACCATCGATATCTGCAGCCTCCCTCTCCCTCTTCCTATCTCTAATGCTCCGATCTCTCTCTCCCTCTCCTTTGTGTCATATGCTCCCTCCGCCTCCCCCTGCTTCACTCTCCTACATCTCTCTCTCTCCCCCTCCCTCTCTTTCTGTCCCTCTTTCGGTCTACATGCAAATGCTATCAGTCCTGCCCTGTAATGGATGTGGGAGCTAAGGGACAGATGATGGAGGGGCTGGGAGAGCTTGGCGCAGGCGTGCAGGTGCCCCCGTGCTGATAAGGCCAGAGGAGGGAGGGAGGGGGTGGGGTGAGTGGAGGGAGGGAGGGAGCGCTCCACTCACCTAAACTAACTCCAGTACAAACACGCGCACTTCGCCTGTGCTGGTGTGGGACTGCAGTGATGTTGTGCCAAAGTACACAATGCCTCAGAGCGCCGACTCGCTCTCGTAATTTGCCTACTTCACAAAAGAGTGAAGAAAAAAAAGTGGTATCACAACAGCAGAAGCCAGTTTGCATGACTCGGCACTACTCGAGGATATATTCACCCAACTTCAGATCTCTCTGTGCCTGACGGTGCGTCAGGATGTGTCTCCGCGGAGGGACGCCCTCTAAAAAGCAAGCGTAAAACACGCTTTCATCGTCGTCTTCAAAAACAAACTTGGAATAGATTTCAAAGAGGAACTGAGAACAAAACAAGTAAAAGAACTGGAAGGTATAATAAATAAAATAGACTTCAACAACACTTGATTTTAGTGTGTTGTTATTTTTAAATTATTGTATTACTTATTGATCGTGGCCCAATAATAGCAAGAGGTAATACGTTAACACGCTTACTGGACACTTTATTAGGGTGTATTCAGCCTCTCCTTAACATAAATATTTAATTAGCCAATCACATGGCTTCAGGTCCATGTATTTATGCATGCAGACTAAGGAGCTGCTGAAATTCAAACTAAGCATCAGATTAGAGAAGAAAGACGATTTAAGTGACTTTGAATGTGGCATGGTCTGCTGTATTTCAGAAACTGCTGATCTGCTTGGATTTTGCTGCACAGCCACCTCTTTACGGGAATGGTCTGATGGTCGGAAAAAGAGAAAATATCAAATTAGTGAGCGGCAGTTCTCTTGGAGAAAATACCTCATTGGTGTCAGAGGTCAGAGGAGAATGGTTTGAACAGATAGACAACAGAAACTCAAATAACAGCCAACGTTACAACCAAACTATGCACACCATGTTGCCAGTCACGTCAGCAAAGAACAGGAAACTGAAGCCACAATTTGCACGGGCTCACCAAACTTGGACATTAGATGTTTGGATAAATGTTGCCTGGTTTCAGGAGTCTCGATTTCTGCAAGAAATCGATTTTCTGATTTCTTGCATACTTTGGGCCCCTCAGTGCCAACTGATTAACATAAAAAAAAAACACCACAGTGGCCTCCACAGTCACCAGATCCCAATCCTGTAGAGCACCTTTGGGATGTGATAGAGCATCATGGATATGCAGCTGACAAATCTCCACCAAATATGTGATGCTTTCATGTCAACATGGACCAAAATCTCTGAGGTTTGTTTCCAGCACCTTGTTGAATCTGTGCTACAAAGACTTAATGCACTTCTGAAGACAAAAAGAGATCCAACCCAGTGCTAGCGAGGTGTACCTAATAAAGCGGCCAGTGAGTGTATAATGGCCTTAATGGAGAAATGACAAGTTGTTGTACTGTTGCACAACACTGCAAGGGTTCAACCAAACTAAGGAACAGTTTTACCGCTGATACTAAAAAGTAAAGTGACGACACATTAAAGACACAAGGCGGTTCATTTGACCATTTTATTGGATTTCATAATAATTAAACAAAACCTAAATTAACACATGACATCGTATCTCACAATAAATAAGGACAGAGATTTTCACTTGTAGCCTTGAACAAAACACAATACAGAGGAAATGTGCGCAAGCATCTACAAACAGAAGTGCATTCGTTGTTTGGGGTCATTCGCTTATTTTCTCGGCTTCGGAGCATTTGTAAGCTTTCTGTTGGTGAGGGTTAGCGTCACAGTGACACCCATTCATATTACCCATAGCAGCAGGATTTGCTAATGTAGACATAAATAAGTGCCAAGAGGGAAAAAAAAGAACAAATTTAAGGCAAAAAAACCCAAAACAAAACATATCATTAGTTAGATTGCACAGTGAAAATAATAAATGTGACATTTTAGCTTAGTATACATTTACTTATGATGAAGGAACTTTAAATACCAAAAACAAATGCCAGTAAAGGCACTTGATACTGGGTGTTTATGTGCAACACTGCAGTTTAAATGATTATGCTACCTGACAATGCCATATTTAACTTTATAGATAAATCTCTTATACATATATAACTAAATAAAAGTGTTTAAGTGTTCCTAGTTTACATTATCAGTATCAGAGTCTGGGCAGCCGAAGGACATCAAAAATCAGCTGATGTAAAGTAGATGGAAAAGGATGGAAGAGGACATGATGGCACTTCTGTCTTTTACAATCTAAGCAAAGCAACTGCATGTTTGAGATGTCAGAACTCTTCAAGCATCTTCCTTTGATTAAAAGATGGTCGATAAAAGCACTGTGTACAGCTGGACATAAAAAGTATAACATACTTCGGAAAGTAAAAAAAAGAAGACGACTGGTAAACCCTTGTGATACACATGTAGAAAAAATGCTGTAGAAAAACAATAATGGATTTGAACTACGGAGCCAAAGAGCTTTGTCCTCTCAGCTTACAGACATGATGAGGCTGGATGATTTTAATCGACACATCTCCAGCGGATGTGAATGTGCTTTCAGTGCGGCTGAATGTGCAGTCGGGCAACAGTGTAAATCCACTGATTCCAGAGATTACTGTTAATCTTCTCTGCTCAAATGTCGCATTCTTGCCACTGAGGGAAAAAACACCAATCTCCTCAGAGTGACTACAGTACCCTAATTAAGTGTTTTGTATTGACGTGTGGTTGAGGTCCCTCCTGGGTGCACGGCCAGAGTCTGTGCGGGACGTGTGATTCCTGAGCGTGGCCCTGTCTGTGAGGTTCTCTTGGCATATTGGCGTTTCTCCACCGAACATCACTCGCCGGATTTGCGGGGCATCCACACTACTCTTCTTTTAGCCTGGTAGAAATCTGTTGGGATAAAGCGCAGGAATTTTAAGCTCATGCACTCTCACGTAAAATGACGAGACTTCTCGCTTTCAGCTACACGTACCTGTGATGTTCGTCTGCTTCCTCTTCAGCCCCGTGTTCTCGCCCTTCTCCGGTGTTTTCTCCAGCATCTCCTGGCTGTGCGTGCATTTCCCCGGCGTACAGGGGATGTTCTCCTTCTCGCTCTGTGCCGTCTCCACCCTCCCTCTCTTGGGAGTAACTGTCGCTGCTGACCTTTGGCCTTCAGCTTGTCCGAGATCCTGCAAACAGGACCTGTAGAGCAGAGGCACCCTAGTGCTCGGGACACCTTCCCATTGGAAATCACTGCTCTCCAGAGGCTTGTCCAAGCTAAAGTCAAAGCCCCACCGCTTTGAAGCCTCCTGAAGGTCGCTACGCATGGCAGCCTGGTACTCCACCTGTAGCTGCTCTCGGTCCACAGGCCCAAACAGGTTTCTCCGGGCTGGTCTTTTTCTCAGAACCCCCAAGATTCGCTTGTGAGAAGCCATCACTCTACACTGATGGAAACAGACAGAAGATCTCTGGTTAGAGTAACACTGATTGGCGTTTTGCTTTAAAAAAGTAGCAACAATAATAAACCAGGCATGGCATATTTGAAAGTTAATTTTGTCTCCATTAATTAAGCATCTCCAGCGATGAGACTAATCCTCCCAGACACTCGGTGCTGATGAAATGTTGCACAAGTAAAACATGCAGTGACTTCTCTGAGAGGAGAGGAACTTCTGCGCCAGTCTTATTCTAAACCAAGAAAAATGAGCTCTGTAATCCATTACAAGTGCATCCATCTCAGTTACTTGATACTGTCTCGAGTATGAAAGTAAAAAATCAGTCTCACCATCTTTCAAACCAGCGTAAAGCTCCTCAGTGAACTAACACACTGGTCTCACTGGGCAGCTTTTTATACTAAGGCAGTGACTCACTGAGCGCTCCTCCCTCTCTCTGAATCACTGGTACATGCCAGGGCATAATCTCAACCAGACATGTAAGGACAAGTCCTAAGCAGCGACCAACAGCGCAAACACCGAGAATCACCACCAGGTGGCAGTATCAGGCCCCATGCAGATTAAAAATCAGAGGCGGTGATTTGTGAATCCTATTTCCAGATCTGCAGATCTGGACGGGACTTACAAACAGCAAACACTTTACTGCGAAGGCTACAGGAAGGAATCAGGTGTGTCTCAGGTGGATGTCATTAAGGCCATCCGGGAAGTACTGGGCAGAATTCCCAGGATTTTCTTTTCAGGGAACAATCATGAGAAGCAGTTCCCATCATGATTATCCAGCTGAGAACAGCAGGAGGGGGAGAGAGTTTAATAAGTGATGAAAATAATGACGATGAAGAGAAGTGCAGATGAGGCAGAGAAGCAAATCCATCAACACAACCTGATAACTGTTCACTGGCACCTTAAGTCCATTGTTTTTTTCAACAAAGCTTTCAATAAACACGGGCTTTAAAATGACTCCTTATACTGGGAAAAACTGGGGAGCCAAAAATAAATCCAATTCACCTAGAATGAAGTAAAACATCAGAAACAAGGAAACAGTTTGGGAGAGGGTGGATACACAGCTTGTAGACACCATCCTCCTCACACCCTCCCATTTCCATCCACTCAGTCACGCGTATGACGCGGCGTGAGAGGAGGGGGCGGAGTGATTCAAGCGAGTGGCGGGAGAACGAGTCATGCCCGGGCGGCGCTGGAACCGGCTCGGACCCTGCCCAGTTTACTACACGGGTCCACGTGAGGCTGGAACTCGTGCTGGCCAAACTGCGCTGTCACTGTCTGGAGCCCTTACCACCCCTGCACACCAATGAATCATAACCACACACACACGTAAAAACAACCGTGCGGGAAGCTTTGGTAAAGTTTTGAGTTGATACACTGAAACCAGCTAAAAGACATACAAACCCAACAACAACACGGGGACGGCGGTAATCATGGAAAGGTGTAATTTATGGGATTAAACGAACAAATAAATAAATAAATTAGATTTAAAAAAAGATAAAATATAGTTAGGACTGAACCTAAAAGTAGCTCCTATAACATTGCAGGTTGTATAGCTATATAATGTAAACAGCGATTTGTTTTAGAGTTGTATACACTAACAGGCCAGTCACAACTGAACACACCAAAGCGCAAAAATTCAAATTTTTAGTTTTACTTACATTTTAATTCAAAGACAAAAAATCTTCCTTCTTTCAAACTTGCTGGGGGAAACCTGACTGTTATCCACCTTATCTTGCTGTTTTTCTGATTTCCAGTCTTCACAGCAGCTCTGAAGTAAATAAACGCCCGAAGCTGATGCTATGTAACCCAGCAGATTCACAGGAAAATACTTCTCCGTGACACTTTCTCCTAAGATTTCTTACAGACACGGACTCCTGCTAAACTTTTATGAGCTCGGGTACCCTCCTCTCCAGTCCAGAGGTGGAGACTCGGGGGACTCGCACACGTGGATTTGGCCCGGTAAACACACGAGCGCACGTGAAGCTTGGCTCGGGTAGAAGACGTGAGGAAATTCCAGTTCAGGACACAGCCCAGCTCAGCCTCCCCCTCCCCGTCTCTCCCTGCCTCTCAGTGCGCATGACAGAGCGCAGCTTGTCCCGTTTCCAGGATACATGACACATCTCGTTTGCTTCCTCCCATTTCTAAAACAGCTCACGCGACGTTTCGGTTTCTGTTGACATCACAGAGCAGACAGCAGCGAAGGAGAAAGTAGAAGTAAAAGTGGAGAAACTCGTAAACAGTAAATGGAACTACACTGGGCAACTGCACTCATGCGCTCTTTGTACCTGTGTCCAATTTAAATATATCCCTCCTGTGGTAACCCCCCCTCCCCAAAAAACTCATCGACCACATGACAACATTCACCGGCCACTTCATTAGGTACACATGTTCAACAGTTTGTTAAGTTCAATATCTAATATGCCGATCATATGGTGGCAACTCAATATATTTAGATGTGTAGACACGATGAAGATGACCTGGTAACGTTTAAAGTAAGCATAAGAACGGGGAAGAAAAGTGATTTAAGGGAATTTGGTGCCAGATGGGCTGGTCTTTGTATTTCAGAAAGTGCTGCTGTGCTGGGATTTTCCCACATAAACATCTCCAGGGTTTGCAGTATTGTCCAGAAAAGAGAAAATACCCAGCAAGCAGCAGTTCTGTGGGTGAAAATGCCTTGTTGATGTCACAGGAGGATGGACAGACTGCTTCGAGCTGATAGGAAGGCAACATAAACTCACATAACCACACGTTATACTCAAGTTATTCAACTCAGTTCAGTTAAAATTGTTTCTTTACACAGTGTCAAATAACAACAACAATCACCTCAAGGCACTTTACATTGTAAGGTAAAACCCCTACAGTAATATGAGAAAACCCCATCAGTTAGAGGACACCCCCGCCCCCTCATGAGCAAGCACTTCTGGGAAGGAAAAACTCCCCTTTAACAGGAAGAAACCTCTGACAGAAGCAAGCTGAGGGAGGGACAACCATTTGCTGTAACCGGTTGAAGGTGAGGGGAGGAAGACCACCATAAGGCCACGCAGGGCACCACTCCTGTCAGCTAAGAGGAGGAAACATAGGCTAAAATTGGTATGGAGTCATAAAAACTGGACACTAAAAGACTGGATACATGTTGCGTGGTCTGATGAGTCTCGATTCCTGCTGCCACATTCAGGTTGTATGTTCAGGATTTTTTGTAAGCAACACAAAAGAATGGATCCACCCGCGCTCCAGCTTTGTATCAACACGTCAGACTGCTGTCGATTGTGTGATAGTGTGGAGGGATATATTCTTCACACACTTTAGGTCCTTTAGTTCCAGCTGAGCATCACTTAAACACCACATCCTACCTGAGTATTGCTGCTGACCAATGCACCATGTCGCAAAGCTCAAATCATCTCAAACTAGTTTCAGTCAGCTTATTGGAAATTTAAGGCAACTAATGTAACTAAAGAAGCGGCCCATGAGTGCAACTTACTTTGACATAAAAAAAAACTAAAAAGAAAAACAGAATTATTTCAGAAAATATCTTCAAGTTTTAAACCCAATCTTATACTAGCAGCAGTGACAAGACAGTAATAAACTATACATAATAATGTTATGTAATAATAACACCCTGAAAGTGTCAGCAGGGAATACAGTCTGCTTATAATAATCAGGCTTTATACTTGCAGCTTTTTAGCAATGCACAAGCCACTGACACTCGTCTCATTTCTAACTATTCTACATCATTTTATTACATTTTATTGGATCATCACTGGCAGACAGTGAGTCTGAATGTGCCGCTTCTGCCTGTAGTCCAGCTTATCTTCATGTTGAACAGGATTTGTATGAAACTGTACAAATCAGTGCAAATGATAGAAGCTGCATTTTAGGCTATGAGTCTAGGAGTACTGGTCCACACCGGTTACATACTGTACCGGAAGGTTTTTCTTTTCCTCCCACTCTTGTGTCATGTCTGTTTATTTCAACACCCCCGTCCCCAATGCTCTCCAGCCCCATCATGCTGCCCTTTAGCCTAGTTCCCAGAACATCAACAATAAGGGCCCAGACTGTAGGATTCGGTGTATAAAGGCCCAGCTGATCTGACTCTACAGTGAGTCCTTTGTTAAGTAACTGAGTGATGAGACATAAGAGAAACACACATGCACACCAACACACCAGCTAGGAAGTTATACTCAGTGGAGATATGCACTGGAGTTAATTTGCTTTTACACTCGTGCAGCTGAGTGGACACTCTATTATCGCTCAGCTCTGAGGTGGCGGCACAGTGCACAGGCCTAATCAAATTGTGTTATTCAGGTCTTTGTTCTGCACCCACCGTAAAAGCTTTGTTTCACAGATAGCGCCAAATGAAGTGCATAGACTAAGTAAGCTACCACTTAGTTAAATATTTATCAAGGAAGTCCCGCTCTTTGCAATTTTACCTGACACCATGCTTATGTAATATTGAAAACATACAACAAAATCAAAATCAAGTACTTGTGTATGATCTCATTAAAATGTTAAAACCTGTTTGTTATTAATTATGCTTACAGTTAAATAACCCATATTTCAGCAAGGAGCATTTCAGGGAAACAGATTTGCTTCAGCTTTCTACTGTACATACTGGATGTTGACACTTTGACCTGGGAGCACAGCATGTCCTGACAAAGCACCCTGCAAAGCACACAATTTATGTAGCCTTCAAAAATGAATAGAGGGTTACTGATTTTACCATCCCGCTGCAAAAAAAAACATTAAAGTTATTTAGATATGCCAAAGTGTCCAAATTCTGGCATAAACACAGAGGAAAAACATTTACAGAACTATCGGTCCAGTGTGCCGTATGACAGCACCGTATTACAACATGCATACGGGATGTGCAAATAACTGTTTTTCTATCTAAATCTGCAGCAGTCCCAAGATTAAGGCTGAGTTCAGACCGAGTTCAGTTTCACGCAAATAAAAGCAGCTTCTTCGTGCAACAAGCCAATGAAAAGGACATACATGTAAAGGAAAATTCCTTGTGGATTACTTTTTAACCTGAATGCTGGGTTTCTTTTGTTACCTCGCAATTGCTTCAACTAAAACTTGGCTTTCTGATATTGTTTGTATGTCTAAGAGTATAACGAGCTGTTGTGGATCATTGTTTTTACTTCAGAATCAATGCTTAAATGTCCATAAGGCTAAAAAAAACCAGTCTTCTCAAATGTTGCAGGTATAGACACGTGTTGAAGCTGCGGAGGTGCATTTACAAGGCAAGAGGAAAAAAAGCATAAAATGAGTGATGGTATCAGGACAGAACTTAACTGATACGAATCAGGAAGTTATCGGGTCATTTGCACCAATGTTTCCAAAAGGCTCAGACTGAGTTGCTGAATGTTTTCACTGCGGAAAGAGATTTCCAGAAGGTTCACCACCAAACAGCTGCTCTGATTTTTACACACAGTATGAAGGATCGTGCTCCATTCACGTGTATAAAAGATGGATACAGCTTCTGGGTCTTAGAAATTACCTTATGCATTCTTTTTAATTTAAAAAGAATGCATTTGTTTAAAACAAATGGCAGTAGCTGTGGTTGCAAAATATTTCCAGTCCGATTGAGGTTTTGGAGACGTTAACTAATCCTTGGCACCTGTTTAGCTCACTGGTTGAGCAGGCGCCCGCATGCCATATATGGATGAGATGCAGTGGCCTGGGTTTGAGTGTGACCCTTTCCCGTGTGTCTTCTCCTGCTCATTCTACTTCTCTTTTCCTGTTTACCCCTCACTGTTGATGAAAGACCCCAAAAATATAAAAACATTAACTTGTCCACCATTTTCAATGTGTGACAATCGTAGTGACAGAGTAAGATCAAGTGAATAAAGTCCCAGTCACACAGGCCAAGAGACTGGTCTGCAACCATCTAGCAACCATTCATCTATCCATCCAATGGCTACAACCTGTCAGCTTGTGCTTCTGCAAAGCCACCATCAGTGCTCATAGGTAGGTATATATAGATTTTAGAGCAACATATACTCCCATCCAGATGATGTCTTTAGCAAAAAAATGCTAAACTCCATACTGCAGCGATTACTGCAGCATAACTTCATAGTAGAAGAGTCCGAGTGCTGAACTGATCTGCCAGAACTTCACCAGCTGATAACATCTGCTCATCATGAAACACATACGACAAAGAAGGCCCAGGACTGCTGAGCAGCTAGAATCCTGTTTGAGACATGAATTGGACAATGGTCCGATCCTAGAAGTCCAGCCAGCTGGTCTCCTAATTCCCCAGATGTTTGCAGACTGTTAACTGAAGTGGGGACGGGCCTTTCCAGCCTGTTTGACATGTACTGCTCAACAGGACCATGGAATGGTACATTTTCTCAGTTTAAACAGTTGATTTGTTTTTATTGTAAATAAATCATTTCATTTCATTGGTCATTTCGTTTTTATTTAGCATCAAAACTACCTTTTTGGGGGTGGGGGGATTGGGGTTGTACAATACAAAGCGCCTTGAGGCAACTTTTGTTGTGATATATAAATAAAATTGAATTGGATGAAATAAAATTGAATGCAAATAACCAACCAAACACACTGCTGTCAAAGGAGGTGCACAGGTGTTCCTAATAAAGTGTTGTGTTCAAGGACAGAGGTAAAATATTCGCCTCCATTAACACTCTATAAGAAGAAAGAGAGGATGCCAGGTTCTTCTTCTCACTGATATGAAATCCCAACCTTGGAGCAGATTGAAGAGAGTGTATGGACTGATTATTTAAAGTGTTTTATTTTGTCTTCATCTACTGTCTGATCACCCAGCGCTGAGCTGGGTGATCACAGGGTACTGAACTGTGACCTCGTCTAGAATTAACACGCTGCAGCACCATTGTGTGCTTTACATCATCCTGTCCTCTGCTCCGTGGGCGTCAAACCCACAGGCAATGCGTTACATAACGCTTGGGTGGAAATAACACGGCTCAAAGAGTGGCTTCCCGTCGCCGTGGATGCAGAGTCATCGTTCCAGTGACGTCACACGGGCTTGAGTAATTGCGGAAAAGCGCGCGCAGATTTGAGAACTCAAGTCTCCGTTATGCCGGCTTCACGTGGACTGTGAGCGTGAACAGCTGGAGCTGGGTGTAACCCAGGAAAAGTTACCGGACAGCGTGAGAGCTGTGGCGGGATGTCTTAAATAAAGTCCGCCACCCACAGCTTTAAATTTAGTGAATGAAACTGTGTGAAGCACCCTTATGCATCATGTTACGCTTTCACTCTTAGCTACTATTTTCAGTATTAGCACGGTTTTCAGACGCTTTCACACGACTTTATCAATAGCACAAGGACATCATTGTTTGGATTGGTTATCTATCCTGCTGAAAGGGTTAAACAATCAGTCAACCTATTACATAACAGCCTCTTACTAAACACCACGTTCAACAGAAAAGGAGGGAAATTACGATAACATGAACCTGCCATAGGCTGCTTTTCCCCCTTCTTAATCCTGATTTGTTGACACACTGGGAACAGTATTGGCAAACGGGAACAGTAATAACCTCCTCAGTCCTCTCATTGCTCCTCTACTCAGCTAATCGTCTTCGAAAGTCAATATTAAAGCCTGTGCTTTATTTATAAAAGATATCACATTTACGTTATTTAAAATTTTAGTTGGCTGAAGGGGAATTTTACATCGAGTTTAAACACTAAAAAGATTTTTTTTTTTTTTTTTTTTAAGAAATACCCTTTGTGCATTATTTATTACATAAACGAGGACTAAATATGGGGAAACCTGTACTGATGTGGAGTTTGAACTACCTGAAGTGAAACCGTGAAACAGAAAATGATGTTCAACAAATCAGAAGGAAAAAACCCCAAAGCGCCACCAGCTGGAAGTGGATTCAACAGGTTGCTCTGTGAGTTCTTTTTGTTAAATGTGGTCTTCTTCTTTTAAGGGTCACCATTGTGGATCTGTCTCCATCTCACTAACTCGCATGCCCTCCTTCAAGAATCTTCTCTCAGGTTTTCCTCTTTTCTGCTCAGCTTTCTCACTTCTCCAAACCATACCCAATAGCAGGTCTCACTACCATCCCTTTCACTCTGTTCTCACCATAAGCATCCATAAATATTTGGATCACCCCACTAGCATCTGCGTCAGGTATTCTAACTTCCTTCCGGAAGAAGCTCCGAACCTGTAGGTAGCGATAAAAATCTTCCCTGCCGATCTCGTAAATCTGACACATCCTCAAAATTTATCAGCTCCCCATGCTTCACTATCTTACAGACTGCAGTGATTCCATGCCTGGACCACTCCCTGAATTTATGGTCTAATAATGCTGGAAGGAAGCGTGGGAGATACGCTGGCCATCCCAGCAACCCTATTTCCCTATTAAGACCAAAAATTTTAATTACAACTGCCCATTTTTTCAGAGAAAAACTTACACAGAAATTTTGCATCTGATATGCCTGTGGCAAACTCTCAAGAGACCCCAGAACAGACTGTATTGGGAAATCAATCAAAGAAAGCTCAATGTCCTTCCATTTTGCCTCATACTTAGTTACACCAGCACACTAGAGGTCTGATCTGGGCTGCCAGATAGTAATCCTCAAAGCACAGTAGGGCCATATCCCCCCCCCGCTCACCAGGCAGCTGCAATATTGCATATCTCACTCTCTGCCTTTTATTTCCCCATATGAATCTTGAGCAATGCATATCCCACTCCCTAAATTGTTTTGCTGGAACCTCCACTGGAAGTGCTGCAAACAAATATAGCAGCTTTGGGAGGATATTTATCTTTATCGCTCTAACTCTGCTGGCCAGATCGAGGTGGAGCAGACCGCACCTCTCCAGATCTTCATAAACTGCTGGAAATCGGACTTCCTTCTACCACCTGCTGCTGGATCAGAGACTTCCTCTCAGACCGTGTACAGAGAGTTAGAGTGGGGCTCTTCTTTCCTCAGCCCTCAGCCTCAACACCGGCTCTCCACAAGGCTGTGTACTGAGTCCCCTACTGTACACTCTGTACACACATGACTGTGTTAGTTCCCACCCAGACAACACAGTCATCAAGTTTGCAGATGATACCACCGTGGTGGGGCTCATCTCAGGGGGAGATGAGACTGCGTACAGAGCTGAAGTTCAGAGGCTGTCAGATTGGTGTGTAGATAACAACCTGGACCTCAATACCACCAAGACAAAAGAACTGGTAGTTGACTTCAGAAGGAGGAAGTCCGAGCTGCAGCCTGTCAGCATCAACGGGGAGTGCGTGGAAAGGGTCTCCAGTTTCAAGTTTCTGGGTGTGCACATAGACACAGACCTCCAATGGAGCTCTAACACCTCTGCGGTCTTAAAGAAGGCCCAACAGCGTCTCCACTTTCTGAGAATCCTCAGAAAAATGGACCTGAAGAAGGAGCTGCTGACCGTCTTCTACCGCTGCTCCATTGAAAGTGTGCTGACATATTGCATCGGTGTGTGGTTCTCCAGCTGCACCACAGCACACAGAAAGGCACTCCAGAGGGTCATCAATATGGCCCAAAAAAATCCTTGGACATCCTCTTCCCTACCTGAAGGACCTGTACAGCACTCGCTGTCTCAAGAGGGCACGCAGCATCCTACGGGACTGCACACACCCAGGACACCGGGTGTTTAAGCTGCTGCCGTCTGGCAGGAGGTTCAGGCTGCTGAGGTCCTGGACAAATAGACTCAAGGACAGCTTTTACAACAGAGCAATACCCTGATCAATGCAAACAGCTGACCTGACTGGCTACCTACCTGGACTTTTTTTTGGGGGGCGGGGTAACAATGGTAAAAACAGTAACAATAATAATATTTATATTTATAACAAGGTGCAGTAATAATTAATGTGCAATACAAATACACTTATTCTTTTTTTTAATAAGTTAATATACTGTGTTGTGTTGTTTGTGTTGCGCTGTGATGTGTCATATCGTGTCGTGTTATATGTAGTGCCGACGTAGGACAGTTTTCCAATTTCATTGTACTACTGTACTATGTATGACTGTGCAATGACTGTAAAGAGTTATGTTATCTTATATATCTTCTCGTTCACCCGATTATAATTAACTTCATATAACAATGCAAGGTCTTTTGTCAGCAGGATCCCCAAGTACTCCATTGAGATTGATGTCATCCGAATCTATATCTTGCTACCAATTGTCTTGAGGGGTTAAAAAAAGAACGTCAAGCTTTGAGTTTTTTGAATGTTTAGTCTGTAACAGGACAGTCTGCCATATTCTTCCAGTATTTCCATAAGCAGAAGGATTCCCTCTTCCGGGTTTCCTAGCGCTATCAGCACGTCGTCTGCATACAAGCAAATTTTATTTTCCTCGTTCCCCGTTGTAACCCCCTCCAATCGAGTCTCTTCCCTGAGGCAATGAGCACTCTCGCTGAATCCTATCAAAAATGACCCCTGACACTCATCTCCACCTGCTCCACCCTTCCTGGACTCTGTTGCTCTGAATATTTGACCCAAGGTGTTTAAACTCATTTTACCTTCATTGCACTGCTTATAATGAAGAGAGTTGCTTGAGATTTATATTAAATGCAAAAAAGTAATACTTGCGAATGAAAATAAAGCTATGAAAGCTATTTAAAAAGCGTGAAGCCTCATTTACAAAGCAGCTAGGGTTAAATAAAGGCACATCTTTAATTCAGCTGAAACAATGCTCTGGGTTTCTTCACACATCAAGAGCGCCCTCTGGTGGGGGTTAAATGCTCAAAGTACATTGGTACTTTATTAATCTCAGGAAAGGTATGAGGAAAAAAATACAAAAAAAAA
>NW_024582661.1:85158-152589 GCF_018398535.1 Haplochromis burtoni | reverse complement strand
TGATATGAAAAAATCTCATATCGCCCAGCTCTACTCTGGGTCATACATCTCTTTACTTTCAGCAGAGAAACAGGTGCTGCCACCAAACTCCCTATGATAAGCTATCATCACAATACTTGACTTACATTGCAATAACATATACTGCAATTTATCAGCTCTTTTTTTAAATTTCAAAGCCTACTTCAACTAACTGGATAAAACATATCAACAAACCTGCAACACCCCCAAGTTTTGGGCAACCATTTAGTCACCAAGAATAGCAATAAGTCGTGGTTGTTTTTTTTAAGAAGGTGGCTGTCCTGTTTTTTTACTGGTGGGATGGAGACATTTGCTTGCTCTGGATTAGGAGGCAGCCTTGACAGGAGTATCCGGTGTTGGATGGCTTTTCAGTCGAGCTGACTTTATCTCAGTTTGGTCAGCTATGAACCAACACTGTCACTGTAAATTAATATCCCAATATTTTATTTAAATAAATAATGTTTGTCTATTTGATGAGTCGCTAACAACCCTACTTTAATGGACTGAAATAATCTTCACACAGTTCAAGGTGTACAAGTACCTTCTTGATCGAGAGAAGGATCTCGAAGGTTTGTGGTTCCTGTCCCGGGAGAGGGACCTCTCTCTCCTCCTGTCTCTGGAGAAAGACCTGAAGAAGAAAAACATCCCATTATAAAAATTTTATAACTTTTTTAGAAAATTTTTTTTTTAAAACAAAAACAGTTTAACCAAAAGTTAGATATATTTAAAAAGATGGTGGTTTGCTTTCAAATTACATTTAATTTAGTGTAAAGATGCACGTAAACAAGGTCTGAAATCTGTAAACATGAATATATTAAGTGTGCATATGTACACACTCAGTTTTCACTTAGTGTAAGCCGACTCCACTTTGCCTTCCACATCATATCAATTAGCGCAGAGCTTACACTGCATCACCACAGAAACAGCAACAAAGGTTCAAACAGGCTGTAAAGTTAAACAAGCACCTATGCAAAAAACATTTCAGCTTCCACGCAGGTCAGGTTTAGCGCAACACTTGTGCATCACATTTGTATGCTACAAATAAAACACATGCATACACAATGCTGAAATTATAGAGTTAATCTCATGCAGCGTGAAAGATGACTTGCCTGCTACGGCTGCGGCTGAAACTCCTCCTGCGTGGGGATCTGCGCAGGGAAAATACAAACGTGTTAAGGACGAAGACAGATAGATTGATCACTGTGTAGAGCTCCACATTATTTACTCCTTTTCTTACACGGGGCTCCCTCAGCACAGCCCTTTGGCTATTTCAAGAACTCAAAATGGAAGTAAACGACTTTCATGTTTTTCCAAGGAAAACAAAGACTTCAACCAGAAAACAGAAGTCACTGGCAGTGGACCCAGCACATAAAGATGGTAGGTGCAGAGGAAACCACCTCTCACCTTTCCCACAGTAACACATGCACCTTTCAATAAAGTCCAATTATATTTCAGTCTAACTTTGAAATGCAGATTAGGATTCGTCCCGTGATTCATAAGCAGTAGGTTCAGAGCTCCGAGGCATGAAACCCCAGCAGGATTTTCATCTTAAGGTAGTTTGATATCGTACTGTGGATCGGCTCTGATGTGGGGAATCAAAAACCCAGCACACCATTTGGGCCACCATCTGTATGAATTCAGTCCACTGCACTTTAAGGGAAAAATGTACAGAAATGGAAATTGGTACCAAAATTTATTTTTCACAGGGAATAAGCCTCGTGAAACAGCCAGGCTAAGATCTCAAACCGGGAACACACACACACACACACACACAAAGATCTGATATTCATAGGGGGTGTTTAAGGAAAGTTTTGATGTGACTTCATAATTCTGCTCAGAGCCCCAAGACATACCAGATGATTATCTATCATCGAAATCTCTGGAAACATGACGTTCCAGATATTTGATGTTGGTCCATCCCCCTTTGAAACAAGGACTACAGAAATGGTGGACGACAAAATGACAAACTTATGATTAAAATAATAATAATTTAAAAAAAAAAAGAACAACCCTTTTAAACCAGCTGTCTCTTCACTTTTAAAACTGTAATCAGCAGTGTACTGAATGAAGCAGGAAAACTTACTAGTATTTTTGGTTTTCAACAAGCTAGAAATGACGAAAGGGAGGCAGACTGTCGGCCGGGTGGGTAGAATTGGCTGAATAGGACTGGCCAGATGCTGCAAGGTGATTAGGTGGCAGGCAGATGGGGGCTGGCTGTGGCTTTTTTCCTGCTTTAATTGGTTAGCCGAAGGCTGCTGCTGGTAGGTTGTAGACATTTGGGAACGTAATACGCTGATTGGTCGGGAATGTGAGGTGGCCGCTGCCGTTTGGGTTAAGGTTGAAGGAGGAGGAGGTTGAGAACGGCATGCTGAGGAACCAATGGGCTGGTGCAACCTGACGACTGGCCATGCCTGGGTCATGTGACAGCACCAGCCAAGCTGATTGCGGCCCGATGATCAGCAGTCACATGATGCTGAAAGAGGACTAGTTGATTGACTCAGAGGGTGGTGAGAAGAGGCATGGTGGTGGCTCTGCAACGGGTTCATTCTTATTAATATAGATGAAAAATAAAAAGCATCCTCAAACAAAAAGAAAAAAAATTGCATCACATTTGGCACTTTTATTCCCCCCAAAATGTATACTTATACTTAGCCTATACTTTTACTGACTGCCTAAATCTGTTTCCCCACACCCATTTTTGCCTTTTTAAAACAGTTAAAATGAGACTGCACAAAAATGTGCGTTTCAAAGGAAGCATTTGTGCCTTAAGTATAACCTAGGTCTTGCAGACCACACTTTAGATGCCTCAGAAACAGAAAGGCAGCCCTCTCTATATTCTGAAATAATGCCCCTTTTCCACTACATGATGGTGAATGACTATCTGTGTGGCTCCTTCCATAAAATGACCATTAATGTCAATGAAGATGAATCTGCAAGCCTTAGGCATTGCAACACCCACAAATATATAATCACCAGAAAAGGTCACAAACACTAGAAATACCTACACTGGAAACCCAAATGCAATTAAAGGGAACTGTACTGTGGGCAAGAAAGTTGAACCGGTAAGTGACCAAGCAAGAATAAAGTGCAGAATAGATTGGTTATCGTGTCTACTGGCCAACAACAACATGTAGGTCACCTGCGTCTGGGTGGTGGGCTACGCCGCCTGTAGTCGTCTCGGTCTCTAGGACGCCTGCTCCATGAAGGGGGAGCGCCTCGAGTGCGGCTACGCTTCTCGCCAGTAGATAACTCCACACGCACCCGACAGCCACACAAAGTCCTGCAAAAGAAAAAAAACACAAAAAAAACAAACAAACAAACACATGAATAGAAAGTATTTTTCCTCGTTTTTCCAATAAAATGACTTACTTAGCACACTTCAGTGGGCTGAATATATCATTTGAATGTCTAAATGTAGTCTAAATGTCTGCTAATGTAACAGATGTGATGACCAATAACATGTTATCATTGTTAAAAGTGTGACTGCATGAGAGGAACTCTCCTTTCTGCAGAATGGGAGCAATGTCAGGAACTTGGAGGAAAGAGTAGTACCGATCCAATAGCAGTACCTTCATTTAAGTAGACTACTCATGTGGATGCAGCGTTTTCAGTAGGAGAAACGTTTCATCATCTTCCACTGAAAACGCCATGTGCAGATAAACAGAATCCACTTTCCTGACCTGGATGATTGAGCATGCATAAACTGATTTGCATAGGTTGCCACCTACCTTCCATCAAGCTCCCGCACGGCATCAGTTGCATCTCTGGGATCTTCGAACTCTACAAAGGCGAAGCCTGGGGGGTTCCTGGCCACCCAAACACTCCGGAGAGGACCATAGTAGCCAAATGCTCTTTCTAACTCTGTCTTGTTTCCATTGTTTCCGAGATTTCCAACGTAGACCTTGCAGTCAAGGGGACAGTCACGATGCATGACTGTATCTGAAAAGTGAGCAGAATAATATTAATGTTTTAGCTCTAAGACAAAGACTGGTAAATGGCCTGTATTTGTATAGCGCTTTACTTAGTCCCTATGGACCCCAAAGCGCTTTACACTACATACACTACAAAGACTGGTCACACTCTCTCTCACTTAGCCATTTACTCACAAACGAATTGAGAGCTTGGCCTACTTCCTGCGCTGGATTTGCAGGTTATGCTAACGGAAACTTAAAAAACAAACAAACAAAAACAGACAGCCAGACGAAGCGAATCCCAAATGCCTTAATTAACTCGTTTGCTTTATATCTCCAACTATATTGTTGCATATTCGACGCTGCATTGTGTTTCGAGGCTAACAGCTTATTTACAGGGAGCTAAAATGGCTGCCGCCTACCGAGGCCTACTCAGCGGTAGCAGCACTCGGCTAGCAGCCGCAGAAATTTATACTATACATTCACATATGTGAAGTAAACTCACAACAGGTCGTTTTACAAACATATAACAACGCAATACATTGAAACGCTACCGTTTTAGGTGTAAATATCAGCTCAGATTATCGATTGTGATCCGGCTAAATTGTGCCTTTTCGTCTTCGGTGGAAAATGGCGTGACGTCAGTGGATTAACAGGATGCCACTTTCGAGAGGGCGGGTTTAATGTCGCCTCCTTCCTTTGCCCCCCTCCCGAACAACAGTTGTCCAAGTTTTGGCTGCCTTTTCACTCTATCCAGTCCTTGTACATGACCTTCAGAGGAATGTTTTGTTTACAGTGTGAATACATTTACCAGAGCTCAAGGAAAAATTATGATACTAACGAGTTACATAGCATAGTTAAATTGATGTAAAGTATTTCTTCAAATGATATTAAGAGAAATATAGATATTTGAACTAATAAAGGTATAAATAAATTGTACTCTGTACAATAAAGCATTTTAGGACTCTTCTCTTGGTTGCTCCCTTAGGGGTCTCCGCCATAGTGGTCATCTGGTCATCTGTCTCCATTTCACCCTATCCCTGGCCTCCAGCCCTCATCATGCCCTACTTCACTACATCCATGAATCTTATCTGTGGTCTTTCTCTTTTTCTACTGCGTTGCACCTTCATCTTCAACATCCCTTGTAAAATATATTCACTATCCCACCTATCCCACGTCCAATCCATCTCAGCCTTGCTTCTCTAACTTTGTGTCCAAACCTCTTCCACCAGCTCCCTACCCTCACTAGTGATTACAATGTTGTCTACAAACATTATAGTCCACATAGACTCCTGTCTGACCTCATCTGTTAGCCTGTCCATCACCCCTCCAAACAAGAAAGGACTACATTGCCGATCCTCTGATGTAATCACCCACCCACCTTAAACCCATCCTTCACTCCTACCATATTATTACTGAGATACTAATGTACAAATGTAATGCATACCGGAAAACAGATTTTTTTCTGTTTTTGAAAAGAGTAAGTTGTGGCTAATACGATAACTTCATTCGCAGTATCACAGAAAAGAAGTGGAAAAATAATAAATAAAACGTGTTATGGTTGTATTTTCTTGGCAAGATATTCCTAAGTTTTTTCTGCCAGTGGTTTTCCAAAATAATAGCTTGATCCACGTATAACTGATACACGTCCAATTTCCTGAGTACAAAGGCTGCTTTACTCCCTGCCAAAACAAATGAGTACACACTGTGTTTATTTACAGTGTGGAATTGGGACATACTTCCTGCTTAGACTACGACTAAAATGTGGGGGAAACTGTAACTGTAAAGTTAAAGTTATATACATCCGCCATATCTCACAAAACCGAAAGTACTATACTATTACGGGATCTAACATGTCAAATTTGGCCAAAAGGGCAATATATATATACATTAAAATATAAATTAAAGGACGTGTTCATCATTCGTTACGTGCTATCCCAGTTACCCTGAACGTAGCTTAACACGCGAGCCGCCCACTCAGTCTGTTAGTAACCGCCCACAAAGTTGGTCAGCCAGGTGACAGGAGAGCCAGCCGGGAAACAGCACGGACCACGTCCCGCCTGCGTTAGGAAGTCGACTACGTAACGATTCACAACCAAATCAAAGTCGACTAGCCAAAACCACCTGCTTAAATCCTGCGTTTATTGCCTGCTTTCACGTGCTTGCAATCTGACAGCCTCTATCCGTCAGCAGTTGCGACGTAACCAGCTAGCAGTTCGAGGACACCCATAACATAACGCTAGCTTCTGACGTTAGAGAAGACTCAACGGTTGGTTGTTGTATTTCTGTCCGGGTAAAGATAGATAAGCCAGCAGCGAGATGTCCGAACCGGTCGGAGAGGCGAAGCTGGAGGTGAAGCAAGCGAGCAAAGAGGTGAAGGAGAGCGAGAACGTAGCGGAAAAATATTCAGCCATGACCGTGAGCAAAAACAGCGAAATAACCATGGGAGAGCTGTCGACTGTCTTCAGCGCTGTGCCCACTCACAAACCGGTTAAAAAGGTAAGTCTGCACCAGGTGTAAGCATAACGGCACCGAGGAGGACCCTTGGATAATAAAACAAACCTCCAAGGCTCTTTTTAGCGCGATAACAGCACTTTATAGGTGCTGTATCTTCTTTGTTTAAGGGTATTTGTCAGACTTAACCTTCTTTTTGCAACGTGAATACATTTTACTAGAGCTCAAAGACTTCTGATTTTAAGAAAATATATATGGTACTAATGAGTTATATATGTCACAGGGGGTTAGGTATCTGTGCACCCATAACAGTCCACACACATTGCTATTGCGTGTGACAAGAGAATTAAAAAGTTGTTTAAACCCACATTAAGTAATTAAAGAGTCACACGTCAAGTCCAAAGAAACTTAAGCATTTTCTGCATGTGTATAATGGCTCACACCTCTATTAATAACTATAAAACTTTATAATTGGGCATTTTTATTCACATATCGCTCGTATTACAAATCCCAAATTTACTACAGTTTCAGCACACTTTCAGCAGCGGCTTCTGACCTGAAATTGCGAAACAAAAGAACCACTTTTTCCTTGTAAAACTTTCAAAAAGTTATTTGACACACTCCAGGAACAAGGAAGAGCTGCGCCTTTCACTTTTGAGGCTGAATGGACAGTGTTTGCACACTCCATATAAGTTACACTGAAGTGGACAAATCACAATGCACAATGCAACAGTTTTTGCATTTGGAAAGCATATAGCTCGACATGGGGCTCGGAGTCTGTCAAATGCAAGAGTCAGCATGCTCAGCCAAGAACATATTAGGCAGACGTTCCTGTTATACTTGACTGTTTCACATCCTCATACTGTTTTTTTTAGGGAGGATCTTTACACTGAAGCATCACTAGCTTGCAAAGTCAGGAGCCAAACATTTGACCCTAAGTTTTTGTATTGTTGAATTCAAAATAGTTGTGCTCAGCTGATATCAAGAAGAATTGGGAAATGTGAACATAAAGGACACTTATCAGCATGTCCTCTATGACAGCACAGTTGAGATTACTGACCTTTTATTTTAAATGTAATGCTTATGTATTCTTACATATTTAGTGTAAAACATTTAAGTTTCAAGCTTACTAATTATTTACAGTTGGAATTAGAGGGATAATGGTGAAGTCTGGGCTTCCTGGAGTTCTGATATCAGAAAGACTGTAATCTCTTTGACAGGCATTTAAAATAAAGCAACAAGTGTGATTAAATCACAGATGGCAAAGAAGAGTATTGTAACACACTTGGGGGGAAAGCACACCCAAAAAGAAGTTTTAAGTTTTCCTTAAAATATTGCCAAATGGTATGTGCTCAGATTCATTTTTTAAATATCTAGCCCTTACTTCACCTTTAACTTTAGGTTCCATGTGGGGAATATACAGACGGATGTGTCTTCCTCCCACTACATAAAACATGACTACAAAAAAAAGGTTTCATTTCCTCTGAAATACATTTTGTTTATCAAATGGCCAGAAATAATAGGAGCATGCACAGAGTCCTGATTAAATATAGTAATACAGACTCAATACCTTTGAGTCCGTGCTAACCACGTACTCAATCATTCTGGTAACCCCCCCCCCCCCCAACAGCTCACATAAAACAGTATGTTTCATTCAGTTGGGCCTTGGGACCCTGAAACCTACACCACCCTACTGAACTATGTGGTGTTTTTCACCTAAATCAAAAGAAGACTGCTCCTCATTGTCTTCTGTTACCATGGTGTTTAGCAGGTATGTGGATGGGGCACCTCAAGTCAAGATAATTAATTGGAATGATGAGAATATTTCATTTACAGTTGTTCTATTCATGTTTTATTTATATAGCGCCAAATCACAAAACATTTGCCTCAAGGTGCGTTTATATCGTAAGGTTAAGACTCAACAATCAGACGACCCCTTGAGAGCTAGCACTTGGCAACTGTGGGAAGAAAAACAAATGGCAAACTGTGGAAGTAAAGCACAGATTAATTGTTATGCATGTATATAATTTATTGTCTAGGGTGATCTTTAAATCTGATACTTGGATACTTGGGTCTGATACTCCAACACATTCCAGAAACTGCTGAGGTGGGGCAATCTCCCTGTCCTCTGTTTGCATTGGAGCACCTTGAGAGTGGAAAATCCCTGTCAACATACGTTTTCTTGTTGCTGCAAAAAAAAGAAAAAATAAATAAAGCCAAAAATACCCCAAACTGTCCAGGCATGAAGTTAGTTACACACAACAAAAATACCAGTCCGGTTTCTTCATCTCGCAGAATTGTGTACCGTTTGCTTTAAAGGGGCAAGGTTAAACCCTTATCGTGCAGAGAAATATTTTATTGGAGGCCAAAAAAAAACCAAACCCCAAGATGAGAGCCTGCAGCACACACAGGGAGTAGGACTGTTTCATAGTTCTGAAAAGTAATCAGTAGGTACAATTCAGGCTTGCACTCATTTCACGTCAGTTGCTTAAATACCACAACAATGTGAGCAAAATGTCACGTTTGGCTTAACACACTGCGCTGGAACCAGAGCTGGAGAGCTTTGTTTATGTTTTAAAAGGTCATATAAGGTGATTTATTTTTTTTTATTTTTTCCTGCCATGTGTACGCCCCTGCAGGGGATCAAATAACACGACAGGGAATTTTTCGACGTCAGAAAAGCCGAGAGTCGATAGTAACAATCGTTACACAAGCACGAGTCAGATGGGGTCATCGAAATCAAAATATGGCTTGAGCAGCTTAATTTTGGAACATCAGTCTTGATGATGCAGTGTCTGCTGGGCTATAGCCAGACATCCATTTTTGGTAATAAACTGAAATGAGCTCACAAATTTGAGGGGGATCTTTATATTGCCAGTAATTTTCTTGGATTCTGCTCCATTCAAATCTATTAAAGTCATTATACTATACAAGAAAGACAAAAACAGCTCTACTCCGGCTCCTGAAGGACTGTAAGAAATTAACATTTAGCTGAGCCACAAGAAAATACACAAAACACTTAAAATGTGTGTGTGCAAATATCCCTGTGTTGGTGTGCGTGTGTGTGTTCCTTGTTTTTTGTTGTTTTTTTTGTGGCTTACATTGCATCTGCCCCCTTTTTTTTTTTTTTTTTTTTTTTATTTATTTTTTTTTTTTAGCAAATCCAGTTTGTGGAGGACAAGCAGGAGTTCAGCAGGTTCCCCACCAAGGCAGGCCGTCGCTCCCTGTCCCGCTCCATCTCCCAGTCCTCCACAGACAGCTACAGCTCTGGTAAGAAGGAGCCAGAATCACGTGTGTGTCATTTGTGATGTAGATGCAAAAGATTTTACACTGTGTTGTATTTACTAAGCTGTACAGTGTGGAAAGGGAGATAATGAGAGGAGTCTGTTAGGCCATTTGATGACATCAATATTCGTACATTTCTTTGTTATAGGTTTTGTGGTAATGCTTCTTTTTGTCATCCTCATCTCATTTTGACCTTCAGCAAAAATGTTTGCTTAACTTCCTGAATCTTGAGTTTGGTTGGTGTTAATAATAAAACCCTGTTTTACAGCTGCATCATATACGGATAGCTCTGATGATGAGACCTCGCCACGGGACAAAACTCAGGTCAACAGCAAGGGCAGCAGTGACTTCTGTGTCAAGAACATCAAGCAGGCTGAATTTGGCAGGCGGGAGATTGAGATCGCAGAGCAAGGTCAGCACGAGGAGCGTGAAGTGATCTCAGCATTTCATTTAAGCAACAGCTACTAAATTTACAAGTGTTGTGGAGGAAAACAAAACAGGAATCAAAGGTTAATGTTTAAGTAGCAATGAATAACACTGTCGCCTAAAAATAAATCCCCTTACACAACTGAAGTGTGACATTTCAAGGGTATAATATTTCACCCTGAACATAAGGTTATTTGAAGTTATTTAGTAATGTGAGTAACTTTCTCAGTCTGTCGCTGCTGTAAGTGATATTAATTTGTTTGTAAAAAGGAAAGTAGTTGTCATGATATCACATCTCAAAAGATGTTAAGATCTCTAGCACATAGGGCTGTTCGATATAACAATATATATCGGATGACGATATAAAAACATCTATAGTTTTATTTTACGCCATCCTTTGTTTCGTGGTGTCGCAAAATAAACTGTTTACGGCAATATATTTTCATCGTTTTGATGGTCACTGTAGTGGCTAAATTAATTTCTTAAAGTTCTCTCTTTCTCTTATATTTTATATAACCACACTACTGACGGACAAACGCCTGTTTTTATGCGTTGTCGTTATCAACAGCAACAGCATCGCGTGTCCGCTTGTTTATGTTCCACATAAACCTTTCACAATAAAGCTCAAGATCCTGTTGAGACTTTCCAAAATAAACTGAATCACGTGAAAGAGTAGATTATTTATGGATGACAATTAAAAAAGAGCCGCCAGGTGCTAAAAAATAAACCTTAGACTCAAACGTTAGAACAGGCTTTCCCCCGCAGCATGCTGTGTAATAAATACAAAGAAAACGGCGGCCGTTACAACTTATGTCTAAAAATATATAGTTTCATGCATCTGTTAAAACACTCGACTCCGGGTAAAGGACGTGCAGCTGGAAACACTTCACGCAAGTCGAGCTGCCCGAGATTCACAGAATTTACAGATAATTTGAAAATTTTGTGATTTATATCGTTATCGGACGATATAATTCTTATATCGGGATATGAGATTTTGGTCATATCGCACAGCCCTACTAGCACATTGTCCATTCTTTCTTGCTTTGGATCAAAGAACTTGTGCTTTAATAAGATGAGCCACATGGTTTTAATCATGTCTGGATATGATACAGAATAAAATCTTGTTAGTCTTATCATACAAGAGTTAAGTATCTGTGCAGATACGTGTTTGATGCTGAGAAGCAGGCCTTATTAATGTGCCCGTTACGAATGTAACAACAATATTTTATAATCCTAATTTAAAACAAAAAAATTCATGATACATTTATAGTTCACACTTAAGATCTTTACTAAATTTATCAGTCAGTATTTATCTGTTTATAATTTCTCGACAATAAAAGATTAACATGATTCCTGCCTGTAGTATTTCCTATAACATGAAAAAAAGAGAAGGAAAATCTGGACATGATTCATAAACAGACTCTGCATTATTGAGCAACACTGACATTTGGAACCTAAAGCAGCATTTTAAAGGTTTGTTTGCTGGCAAAACGTCACTGAAGCAGATGGGAAACTTAAGCTTGTTCGGTGCTGCTGCTATTGCTGCTGCTGTTATTTAAGCCCTGGTCACACAGGCCTAGAGGCTTGCTTTATTTAAGAAATACAAAACACAAACAACAATAACACTACATATTTCCATCCAAGACAGAAAAGTAAAACCTGTATATTTCAAATAGTCCCTTTATCCATCTTTCAAAAAATAGCCAGTAGCTCTGTATAAAAATAACTGCCTTTAACTGTTAACGGTTTAGTTTTATTCTGTAACGCTTGCTAAAAGAAAAGGATGTATTTTTTTCTACTGCATCGTCTGCGTTGCAGTGTTTCCCACTGACTATTTTCATTATGTAATCTTGTTTTCAGATATGTCGGCACTGATCTCACTCAGGAAGAGAGCACAGAGTGAGAAACCGTTGGCAGGTGCCAAGATTGTGGGCTGCACTCACATCACTGCCCAGACTGCAGTAAGATTCATCTCTGACATCGAGCTTCAACGCCTGAGCAAAGACCGCACTGTGATTGTGTCTGTTCGTCATATAGGACTTTAAATCACTATTTAATTGCTTCTTACTTCACACAAGCTCGTGCTTCCTCTTATTATTATTATTTTTAATTAAATGAGTAAAAAGAAAATCTATTGTATTTCAATTAAAATGTATGTAGCTGGCTGTGTTCATGGGCTGTCAACAGCCAGATGATCCCAAAGAGTTAAAGATGATGTATGTAGACGTGGGTCATGGTAAATTCATGTGTTATATAACAATAAAATACACTTATTGTGACTGTACTGTATGTTTTCAGGTGCTGATTGAGACTCTGGTTGCTCTCGGAGCTCAGTGCCGCTGGACCGCATGCAACATATACTCCACACAGAATGAAGTGGCTGCTGCCCTGTCAGAGACAGGTAAGCAGCAGAGATGGTGAAGAAGCTCATAGACCACGTTGAGTCTTCTAGGCGAGCTTGATTGCAAACAACATTGTGATAACAGCAGAACACAGCATCAGATAAGGCTTCTTTTTAATCTTTAATGAGCAAAGGTTTGTTCTGTTGTGCGAGCGTCTCGTGGCTTTTAAAACCAAGGTTACGGTTTGTAAATGTTAAACTCATGACAGTTCATCCCTGCAGACTTAATGGGAACACATAACTCTGTCCATGTAGTGAATTAGCAGCACTCTTTATGCCCTTTATCTGCGGTTGCTATGTGATGGTCAAAGTGTGCATTAAATCTTCAGAGTAGACTCGTCATGATCGGGAAGGCTGGGGGAGTCTCAGTGATCCTGCATTTTTTTTTTTTTTTTTTTTTTACAGGGTGTCTAGTGCTCAGTTAATTATTGCTGTACGTACTGTACTGAGCTGTTCATTAAACTGAAGGGCACATAGAGAGTACAAATGTCTGCCACTATTAAACTGGTCTCAAACTTGCTTTTACACCCAGTAATCATATTGGTATCATCTGTTTGGAGTATGACACATTTCATTTGAACAAATACTATGTCATGAAAAATCTTTGGTTTCCACTGGGATGAGTGAGATATTACATCTATAATACCAGTTATTAAGCGAAGAGGTGAATTTGACTGTATTCACTGTCTTTATTTAAGACTTTATGTATGCTTTCATGCAGTTTATCCAGTTTCTGCTCTGTGAAATGAACGAGACAACGTAATTGCTCATCAACATTGAAGTGGTTTCTTGATATGACGTACTGCTACTGAGATATTATCGCCCATCTGCTATGTTTCAGGTGTGGCTGTGTTTGCCTGGAAGGGGGAGTCTGAAGATGACTTCTGGTGGTGTATTGACCGCTGTATCAACACTGAGGGCTGGCAACCTAATATGGTTGGTGGAAAACATTTTTGTACATGGACATTTCTTTTGCCAGGTGTAATATGTGAATGATGTACACAAACAGCAACGTTGAAAAGCCCCAAATAACACCAGAAGAAGAACCCGTTCATTAATAACAGTCTGTAAATATTTAATTACTGAAGAGAAGATGAGAAACACCACGCTCTGTTTATAAGAAGATGACGAATCTTTTCCTCCTGCTTATTAGATCCTGGATGATGGGGGAGACTTGACACACTGGATGTATAAGAAATACCCCAACGTATTCAAGAAGATCAGGGGCATTGTGGAGGAGAGTGTCACTGGGGTTCACAGGTAATTTATTTTTGTATATGTAGATATTTGCTTTCTTGACACATTTAGTTGCGAGCCAACATGTTTCCATCATGTTTCTGTCTAGGTTGTATCAGCTGTCTAAAGCTGGAAAACTGTGCGTGCCTGCGATGAATGTAAACGACTCTGTGACAAAGCAGAAGTTTGATAACCTGTACTGCTGCAGAGAGTCCATCTTGGATGGGTGAGTAAGCTCGGGTTTTAAATGTTTTGCTCATGTATAAACAATATTACAGTTTGTTTGTTGGATAACTTAAATAACATGGTTTAGGGGGGGAGGGGAAGGGGGAATCCAGTAATTTTAGTAACTTTTCTAGAAGTGATAAAGGAGAACAGCTTATCAACTTATTTAAAACCTTTTAGATATATGTGCTTTTCTTTATACAAATCTATCTCTATGTACACTTGTACTTTATATTTGAATCAATGTAATATAAAGATCAGAGGGAGCTAAGCAAGGTAATTTTGTGTTGTGTTATCATTTGTCTACAAGTGGGGAAATCTGGCAGAACAGGCCCTTTATGGTCTGCTTTTCATCTCAGCATCATGTTAGTGGGGGCAAACACAATGTGCTTAAATCTCTGGATGATGGTCGATTTGGACTGTGGGTAATTCTTTTGGCTTTTGGGTCAGCTTTTCACAGGAGTGAAGAGAGTGAGGAATAAAATGGAGAAAATCTTTTTGTTCAGCTGCATCACTTGTGTTGTAAAAGGGTCTCGTGACCACGTTGTAAAGAAAAATAAGCATATATCACAGCATTATTCATTAATAACAATCATAATTGATGTTAGTGGAGGACGGACAGCCTCATATGCTGCTATCACAAAGAATGTTGCCGTTAAAGTCTAAACTTGATTTTTAAAGAGATGTTACCCTTGTAAAAACTTGTCTAGTGTGAACATTGCAGACTCTGCAGTCTCTGAAACAGCCTGACAGCACAGTTACATTTATAACCCTACTGTTATTTGGCAGCATAAAAGGTCTAGTGTTCTTTAACAGTGTGTGCACATTTCTGCATGGGAACAGTGCTTGCTGTGCTTTTCTTTGCTTACTGCCGAAAATTTATTGCTGTTCCTCTGGATTAATTATCAGCAGGTACAATGATGTCTAGTAGCAGGTATTCCATTAGGAAATACTAATGATATTTCCTCGGTTAGTGACCAGGGCTAACTGAGAAAATTGGCTTCCCTATTACTGTGTTAATTTAATTTGAAGGTCTTATTTTCTAATACCCTCTATTTGACAGGTGTAATTTGTCATATTTTTGGTGCCTTGCCTAATCAGCTTGTTTCCTTTATTAAAGTTATTGCACTATAATGAATATTGTGGAGAACAGCGAGCCACTTCTGATAAGGATTGGTGAAGTGGCTGGAGTTTCTCTGCAGACAACATGAGGGGCTCACTTTTCATGCCTGCATCTCTGCTGAGGGATTGTTGTTTACCCAGAAACCCACTGCACTCCTGCTATCACAGCTTATTTAGTCTAATATGAATGACTAACTGAATTATATAAATATAATGGGACCAACATGGTAACTTGCTATAAATGACTGTGTGTAGGATGTTTTTATTGCATGCATTTAACATGGTACATGCTATTACATGAATGTTGGCATTATCAAACCTTTTTAAGGAAACTGATAACTGATGATATTCTGCACAGAAACCATAAATACATAATTAAAATAGCTCCGTAGGACACATCTGTAAATCTTTTTAAGTCTTAATACTACTTTTGGTCTAACTCGTCGAACAGTCCATTTCCTACTGCTTATTGGAGTCGTGGGGGCGGCAATATAAGCACAGATAATCCCAGAACTCCTCACCTACGAGGCACCCAGGAAGGATCCTGATCAGATTCCTGGACTACCTTAAATTGCTGCTTTCAATGTTGGTTAATAGTGGCTCTATTCCATGTCACATCCTGTCCCATCCTGTCTCTAAGGCTGAACCCAACTATTCTACGAAAGAGGCTCAGTTCTGACGCTAGTATCAATCTCATTGAACACTACCCAGAGCTTGTGACCATGTGTTCAGGGTAGGAATGAGGATCGACCTGCTTTCACACTCATTTCTGTCTTTAGCACAGCAGACCGGGACATTGTCAGCATCATCGAACACATAGAGTCAATCAGTCAGTCAAACTCCCAGATCCATGAGAGACTTAAACTGCTCCATTTGGGGCAACAAAAATTCCCCGGACAACATGGCTCTTAGGATCACTAGAGCGCACAGACTCCAGTGTGACAATGTGGAAATTTGGGATATATTACAGGGACTTTTGATACAAGCAGTGCCAAATAACATTTTACTGTGTGCCATAATTTTGCAAACACCATTGCAGATTGGCAGTTTTGTTTTCCAATTCTACAAAATGTGCTAATTTTGTGTCTTAAACGTCTGTAGTTTGAAGAGAACCACAGATGTCATGTTCGGAGGCAAACAGGTGGTCGTATGTGGTTACGGCGAGGTGAGTTGTTTCCTTTCAGTTTATCATTCTGCAGTAATCATAATCGCATAGTTGTGAAAATGTGTGAGACATTTTAAACATGCCCTTTAAACTATTTTCTGTAGTTTGCCATTCATGAATTATCTACATTATTTTGTCTTTTCAGGTTGGAAAAGGTTGTTGTGCTGCTCTGAAAGCATTGGGAGCCATTGTCTATGTGACAGAGATTGATCCCATCTGTGCCCTGCAGGCCTGGTGAGGAAAACATGATGAATGTATCGAGCGATATGAACAGGAAAAAGCTGCAGAGATAAAACCGAGCTGTCCAGAAAACTGTTCGTGTTAATTATCTGACAAAGATGTGAAAAACTAATGATCAGCTTTAACTCAAATGCACTACACACCCAATCAACAATTGATTTGCTTGTCAGTAAAAAGATTTTCCAGCCTGTCACTGTCCAGGCCTGAGCTGAATTCAGAATCTCTTCCTTCTTTTGTGTGTAAATAGCATGGACGGATTCCGAGTGGTGAAGCTTAATGAAGTCATTCGCCAAGTAGATGTCATCATCACATGCACTGGTAACTACATTTAATACACTGACATTTTTATAGCTTTTTAGGGGGCAGGGATAGCTCAGTAGGTAGAGTGGTGGCCCCATGATCGGAAGGTCGGGGGTTCGATTCCCCTGAACAGCTACCCTGAGGTACCCCTGAGCAAGGTACCGTCCCTACACACTGCTCCCCGGGCGCCCAATGGCTGCCCACTGCTTCACTGAGTGAATGGGTTAAATGCAGAGAGGAATTTCCCCACGGGGATCAATAAAGTACTCTTTCTGTCTTTCTGTCTTTCTGTCTGTCTTTCCGTCTGTCTTTCTGTCTGTCTTTCTTTAATATAAAATAAGAAGTTTTAAGTTCATGGAGTTTTCCACTGCTTCTTAGGGCTCCAGAGAGTTTATTTCTCCTGTAATAGATGAGGATGGTATATTTTTGTGCCTTTCTGTAGGAAATAAGAATGTGGTGACCAGGGACCAGCTGGACAGAATGAAAAATGGATCCATTGTCTGCAACATGGGACATTCCAACACTGAGATTGATGTGGTAAAATAGTGCTTTAAAGTATGATGGTAGAATTTAAAATTTAATACCACGATTATAACCAGCAGGAACAAACATATAAGTAAAGATCAAATAAATATTCTGTCATTTTAAATTATCACAAAACGAGGTTTACTTGTGTTCTCGTCTCAACTAGGCAAGTCTACGGACCCCCGAGCTGACCTGGGAGAGAGTCCGCTCTCAGGTGGATCATGTCATCTGGCCCGATGGCAAGAGAATTATCCTCCTGGCTGAGGTGACTGCCTGTGTCTGTGTGCCTTTGCTTATGCATTTGTGTCAGTTATAGCTACACAACATTAAACTGCGTTACAGCTATGCACGTGTGATCTCAGGTTGATAGCATCCTTGTTAATAAACAGTGTTGATCCAGTCCGATCCATTCTCCTCTTTAATGTGCTGTCATATCAAATCACTTTCAGCTTACGCTAGACTGTAACAATTGTGCTGTAGACCTTTGGTTAAATTACTTTTTAAAGCCTGCGATAACGTGTTGTTTTTTGTCCAATAGGGACGTCTCCTGAACCTCAGCTGTTCCACTGTCCCTACCTTTGTGTTGTCCATCACAGCCACCACTCAGGTAACATGTAAATGGATGTTGACGGCAGCTGAAGCTAGGCCATATTTGCTGTTGATGTCTGGTGCAGATAGCAGAGTACATAGGAATCGGTGTGGTTTTTTTGTTGTTGTTTTTTCCATTTTCTGTAATTAGATGGCCGTCCTCGGAAATAAGCTCATTTGCTGACCCTGATATGTTATAATACACAGGACACTCAACATCTTCACGTTGTTTCTGTTCATAGATGCGCTCTCTCATTATAATCAGCAGTTCATAATTTAATCCTGCGCTATTCATTAAATTCATAATGTGCAATAAAATTTCAGCAGTGTTATTGATGTTTGTTTTCAGGCTCTGGCACTCATCGAGCTGTACAACGCTCCAGAGGGACGTTACAAGCAAGACGTTTACTTGCTTCCCAAAAAGATGGGTAAGGATTTAAATACTTAACCACTGCCTGTATTATTTACATGTTGAAAGCCTACAGGCATTATTTATGGACACCTGCAAGAATGGAGTGCATGAACTGACAGATTCACATCTTCTGTGTGTGCGCCCATTTCTTTCTTATTAAAGGATGTCTTTGTTTTTCAGATGAATATGTTGCGAGTCTGCATCTGGCCACGTTTGATGCCCACCTGACAGAGCTTAGTGACGAGCAGGCAAAATACCTGGGTCTGAATAAGAACGGCCCTTTTAAACCCAATTACTACAGGTACACTTTTACACATTTTAAAATTTTAAAATAGGGAAATATTTTGAAACTTATATTAACTTATTGTTATTGCACTAGATTGTTTGCCAACACAAACAATTTTTAAGAATTGTGTTGCATTCACATTATCTGTTTTTGTTGTTGTTATTCACAGGTATTAGTCTGTCTCACCTGAGAACAACAGCATGTGGATGGTTCCTGATTAGTACCCGACCTCCAGGCAAAAAAAAAAAGATTTGTGTATTGTATTTTTTACCCTTCATGGGACACATAGCTCTTATACTCGTATTTTAGTGACTGTAGAAAGTTTTGCTGCTTTACCAATGGCACCCAAGCTGGCTATGAAAAGTGAAGCGTATGCACTCAGCTCATGTGAGATAACACATGCAAAAAAAATAAAATATGATTTTTTGTTTTTTATTGCATGTGTTTCCATTCTGAAAGCTGTTGAGTATATCAGCATATTGTGCCAAATGACTGTGAGAGGAGGGTTGTGGTTGTTCAAAAATATTAGTTGTTAAACATGTTAAACCCACACGAAGCACTATTTTTGTATAATCATTCCCTCCATGTACTGCAAAGCAGTCACTTAAAATGCCAAACCCAGGAATCTCAGGAGCTTACTGTGCTTTTTATGCACTTTTAGCTCCTTGTTTTGGCATTCTCATCAATATTGTGCTTAAAACTGTTTGCAGTCTTTTCCTTAAAAACAGACAAGCCAACAATTGCAAAAAAAAAAAGTGACATGATTTAAACTCCTGGTGGTTGTTGTTGTTTTTTTTTTTTGTTGTTGTTTTTTTTAATTTCTTCTCTCAGGAGTAGGTGGACCAAATCGGAGTTGAAAGGCCAGTCGATATGAGACTTAATGTTACTTTTAAACTAGCCAGTGATTTGGCATTAATCGGATGTCAAATCAGTTTTTCCTGTGTATCTGCTGAGTAGGCAATCGTTTGCTTACAGATGAGCCATAATAACCTGATGAGCTGACTGTAAATCAAAGTTTTGTTCCTCTGAGTATTTTTACTGTCCAGTGGTCAGAAATTGCTCTGTGCTGCTTTAAACGTTTCTTCCTGCTTTGATATTAAAGCACCTTAATCACCTTATACGTTCCATACACAAGATACACTCCTGTTGTAGTATCCTCACAATTAGTGCTAACCTTGACTGGGTATAACAGAAACATAAGCGCTTGTTGAGCATAGCAAATGTAAGAGCTTGTCATTTTTTTTTTTTTTTCTTGAAAAAGAATTTGTCCATTTATGAGGTTTTGGTGTCTGGTGAGAGTTATATCTGTACCTCAGGGCATTCAAATATCTCTAATTATTTGTAAATATATGTCAATGCATCTGCACTATCTAATCTTAGTATTCATGTGTAATCTGTTGGTTTGAATTGAATATTTACAGCACCTCTGTAAATTAGAGGGATATAATCGTGTCTGTGATCCGTGTCATTTGTCAGGTTTAGCTGTTGAGAGTAAATTGAAATTGGCGGCTATGTAAAGCTAGCTGAGCATTGTTACATACAACACATTTATACTGTACATACAGCAGTGTCTGATGAGCTGCTCTCACAATGCCGTGTTTTGTTAGATTTGTCTCAGGACTCTGTTAAAGAACGCTAACAACGGAAAAGTAACTGTCATTTCCTAAATGCTCTGGGACTAGACACGGATGAGCTTTGTTGTATTAGCTTTACCTCCCGTTATCTTGTGGTATTGTAGTTATTCTAATCCAACACAGTATGTGTGTTTCCAGAAGATTATGATCATTTTAAAGGCTTACGCACTGTGAGGCGTAAACGCTTGTGAGGCTTGTTAAATGCAAAGTCACATTTTACTCTGTTATATTCACATGTGATATTTTTTTTTTAAACAGTGGGCACTTTGGATGACTGAGTTGAGCAACTCATTTTATGTCTAAACTAGGTATTACACAGATAGTTGTATCTTGTTTAACTTGCAGCTCTTCAACACATTTCATTGTGCTGTATGAGAGGATGGTCGCTTTACAGTTGACAGCACTGTTCCTCTCAAGTGTTTGACACCTTGTTACCATTTTTAAAATAACGCGCCACATGACTGAGGATCCTGTTTCATCACCGCACTAAGCTTAAACCTGAATTTATAGAAACTGCGTAATTCATTTGTGCAGTAATTTTCAATTTGAAATGAACAGGTTGTGCCCCCCCCCCCCCCCCCCCAGTTACTCCTGTTGTTTATTGAATAGTAGCCTACAGTGTGCTACTGCTAAGTGCTTTTCATCTTTGCACTAACAGCTTTAAGGGCATTACAGCCAAGGAGGACATCATTTTCAGTAAAAGGAGTGCTGCAACCATGGTTACTGATCAGTTGACAGTGCCTTGTAACTCACTTAGTAATTTATATTCACATGGACCGTCTGTGCGTTTTTCTTTTTATCCATGTTATTGCCCGTCACAGTTATTACCCTGCAATATACAGTTATAGCTATGCAGCAAAGAATCCTCAGCCTTTCTTCTGTAAAAATCTGTGTTTCACAAATTCCATAAAAGGTATGCTAATAATTACTGTAAACAGTTTGAATAAGCAGCATTTTACATTCTGATATTTACCTTTTACATTTATTGTGATGGGTTGTTTTTTTTTAATTTTTTTTTTTTTTACCTTCTCTATGTTAGTTCTTGTAATAATGGCACATTTACTTTCATAATGGCACTCGGAAAATGCTTCGCTTTATAACTAATAGTGACAGTCACTTTAACCTAGTTGTTCCTCTGTTATAGAGACAAATGAATGTTATATTACTGGCACAAACAGCTTGACTTTTGTTAAATTGAAGTTAATCAGTATACCACTGTGATTTGGAAGCTGTACATTGTTACATTTGAATACAAGGTTGTCTACATTATATAGTACCTATAATGTTTGCTTATTTTTCAACTTTGTTTCTAGTTTGTTTTCATAATGTCAACTGAATACAGCTTGTTAAATTTCTCTTCACTTTCTCCTTTAATAAACTCCAGTTTAAATTTGAAAATGGCTCAGAAACATCATTTTCCTGCAGACAGACAATTTGCTTTACACAATTTGATTCCATTTAATTTATATAGCACCAAATCAAAACAACGGTTGTCTCAAGGTGCTTTATATTGTAAGGTAATGACTCTACAAAGAAAATAGAAAACACCAAAAATCCTATGGCCGCCTAGGAGCAAGCACTTTGGTGACAGTGGGAAGGAAAACTCCCTTTTAATAGGAAGAAACCTCCAGTAGAACCAGGCTTAGGGAGGGGTGACCATCTGCTGCAACACGGGGAGGAAGACGGGACAAAAACATGCTGTGGAGAGCCAGAAATTAATACTAATAATTAAATGCAGAGAAGCATATAAACGCATAGTGAGTGTTTATTCACTTACTAAGGCCATAGGCAAAAATATGTGGGTAACTGTGACAGCGAGTCAAATGGAACAATAATTTTTTTGTGTTCATTTCACTCAGCATAATCTTTTTTGGGCATATGTATCCCTAACTGGGGTGACTATGCCAGGTGGGAGAGCAGGTCATTTCTAATTGCAAGGTTGGTCCAGCCTGCATACCAAACATCCCTGAGCAAGATACTAAGCCCAAGTTACTTCTGATGCATCCATTAAAGTATAAATGTGTGTGCATGTTGGACAGGAAGCACTTACCTAGAAAGAGCATAGGGAAAAAAGTGCTTGTATGAATGGGTGAGATAAACGCAGAATAAGAACTAGTCCATTTTACCATTGAAAAATAATGTAATTATGATGGTTACAGTTGTGATTAGAAATTTACATCTACTCATCATGGGCATGAATGACGCAGCAATTTGGGGCTTTTAATGATATCCTGTGAACAAGCCTATGATTGTAGAGAATACATCTTTAATGGCTTTACAAAAACAAAAACTGGTAGCACAAGCTTGGGATTTTCTCTAATCCACGCAGGGTCAAAATATTATCGTCCCGTAGTAAGTTGCACTTCGACGCTTTCGGCAGATATAAACAAGCTTCTGACATAATTCTGGCTGAATATTTGACCACTCTTGGCAGAAATGTAGACTTCATTTAAATTGGTTGGTTTCCTAGCTCTTAAGTTAGCAAGAGCCAGGAAACAGGATTGAGCTCGGGGCTTTGGGAAGTCCCTTCTAGAAGCTATCCCCCCCAGTTCAAATAAATAATTTAAAACAAAAAAATTACCATCACATGCATGCACCGTGATAAGTGAATGCAAACATCTGTCCACAACTTCATCCATAATTTACAATGAATGCGAATTATATATTTTCTTTAATTAAAACTGTTTTGGAGGATTTTAAACATCTTTAGATGTTTATCCATCACGTAGAAGAGAAGTTTCTGAGTAATCCCGCATTAATTGTACAGTAGCTACGGCAGATCCTAAATACAGAAGCGGAGCTGTAAACTTTCTTCATCCTGAATGAGTCCTGCAGCAGATGTCAGGCTCTGCTCCGACTTCTGATCTCATCATCATAGCGTCAGTTCGGGATTGAGGCCTGAAGAGGCAGAGAAAAATTCATTTCAAAAATAATTCTACACAACCACACCTCGGGCCGCTGCTGCGGACCTTCGGACAAGATTCTGCGGATGCGCTGACGCGAGTCCGACAGTCACGTTCCATTTCTCATCTCGCGAGAGTTCACTGCGCCCCCAAAAATTATGGACGTCGGTGGAAACGGTAGTGGGCTACCTGTAAACAATAAGCAGAGAGCTATGCTACCTAACAAAACCAGGGGCGAATTTACCCGCAATCAAAGAAAAGATTCAGAGGTACGTATCCAGATGTTTATGGTTGATTTCCAGCGTGTATTTTTTTTAGCTAAAGAGACGAGGCCTTTCCTGCTGCTAGTGTAAAGTTAGCTAGCTCTGTCATTGTAGCACAATTAGTATTTCTAACATGATTCGGGAGTTAAGAGCAGCAAACGACCTTCATTACGGTGTTTGTACGTGTACCTAGCTGTACGGTGTTCCGTTTGTTTTCCGGTGTTAACACATTGAAAAGCGAGCAGGAGACAGCTAGCTGACGTTAGCCGGCTACAGGCCAGGTTTGTGTATGTGTCAGAAACCTAAGGACCTGTTGAAAACTGATTGTTTAGGTCCTGGTTAACGCATTTAATCTTTCTAATGCGACAGTCGGCTATTACAGTGTAATTTTACTGTATATATGCAAAATTGGTCACCCATTTGTGTGACGTTTAAAGAAAACAAGCTGAGTGTTTCCGTGTAGTGGTTTAAATAGCCACTGGAGACAGTCATGGTAGCACTGATTCCCTGTCTGTCTTGAAGAGGTGTATTATATCCAGTCTTTTCTTAAAAGTAGGCTCACAGCGGCAATAGTAAATCCTCCTGTGTTTAGTTGTAATGCTTCATGATGGCAGCTTCAGTGTGTTACTGTTACTTTCAGTGTTGCAGCTGGTACACATGATATTGTTTATTGATTCATAAACTTTATATTACAAATCAGAGACTACATTAACTAGTCTGAAATGTAAATTATAGAATAAGAGATTAGAGTTGTCAGTAACAAATGCTCAAATACAAGTTTATTACTACTACTATTGGTACACTCTTATAACAAACAGTGCCCAAAGCGGTTTATGTAACCAAAATATAGTGAGGTGTTAAAGTAACGGACATCAGCTGTGCACGGTGTTTATGGACAACTGAAAATATAATTGACTGAGTGTGACAGAACTAAGTAACCCAACAAACCAACAGTGTCATGATGAAACTTTCCAAAGAGAGTAAGCAGACTGAAAGTGGAGGTTTTATAACCTTTACCACTCCCACCACTCAGGTGCACCCAGTCTTAAACAGGACATAGTGCTATTACAGCAGTGTTTGATTGCATCTTATTTTTTACTTTGTGCTCCTGAACTACTTCGAACTGTATTGCTTGTTGTTGCCAACTGGATGTTTTTATACCTTTATACCTTATACCGTGCTTTATAGGCACGTATAAAGTGGATAACATGCCTGATTAAAAAAAAAATATATATATATGTTAAAAGATGTAAGCTTTGTTAGAGAGTAGCTGCCAGCACAGAGGAGTGTTTCACCTGTAGCTAAATACTAAAATGTGGTGAAATGCAGCTAAATGCATTGATTCAAGTACTCTACAAAGGAAGATCATAGTGATTATGATGCACTGCTGTAGATAAAACAACCCAACAAAAATGTATAAGCTCAACCTCAAACAGTGTTATCAGCAGTAAAAAGCCTCAAAAGACATTAATGCGGGAGAAATATTAATCCAACAGTAAAATACTAACGGGGAACATTTTTTACTACACACTTGAAGTACAACTTGCTGGCTTACATGTGTTAACGTAAGTGGGCTTTTAATCCAGAAGGTTTCCTAGTCAAATTTATTTTTTGATATTGTAAATTATCAAAATGCTACTTCCACCACTTTCTCTTAGCGAGAGTCACTTGGACATTTTGGTGCTTTGACTCTTGATGATGTTGTTGCTGTTGTTATGGAGAGTTTTGGAAAGGAAATTAAACACTTCTAACTAAATACCTCCACTTATTAAATGAGAAAACCATTTTTTATGTGCTTGTGTGTAGAGTTTGGGTAATGTGACTTCTTAACATCAGTCGGATGTGATTAAATTGGATTAATTACATTTTTTTTTCTTCTTTCTATCTAGTAGCTCTCTTTCTAACCTCTGCGGTGTGTTGTGCACAGGGGCAGTCTGAGTTTCCAGATCTGGAGTTTGAATATTCGGACACAGATAAGTGGGCTGCAGAGCTGTCAGGTACGTGTGTGTAAGTGTGTGTGTGTGTGTGTCACACTTTAACAACCTGTAACCACCTAATAATGTGTTCATATTACTTATGAACTCTTCATGTGTCTTGCAGAGCTTTACAGTTATACTGAAGGACCAGAGTTCGCTCTTAATAGGAAGTGCTTTGAAGAGGAATTCAGAGTTCATGGTAAGCACTCAGAATATACATACACAGCCATACAAATAAAAGATGAAGCAAGTATGCATCGTAGTTTATTTTCTTCACCTCTGCTGTGCCTTAGTGTCTGATAAGAAGTGGACAGAGCTCGATGAAGCTCAGCACAGAGCTCACGCTATGCGCCTGTTGGACAGTCTTGAAGTCACTGCCCGGGAGAAGAGGCTGAAGGTTGCTAGAGCCATTCTCTACATGGCTCAGGGTCAGTCCATCACACATTTCCATGATTTCAAGTTAACTAGAAAATAGTTTGTCTTCATGTACTTAATGTACTGTCTTCTTTTTTCCTGTTTTTAGGGACCTTTGCTGAGTGCAGCTCTGAGGTGGAGGTACAGCACTGGATGAGATACAACATATTTCTGCTGCTCGATGTGGGGACCTTCTCTGCTCTGGTGGAACTACTCAACATGGAGATTGAGTATGCTCTCCATCAATTTTTTTAGCCTTGTAGAAGTAAATGCCAATTAAAACAAAACAAAAAACAAAGAAGCCATTTTTCCTACCACATAGCTTTCTGGAAGCATTTATTGATGTCCAAAGGTGCCATAAATCAGTCAGGATGCAATTTTACTTTAAATTTAGGACGGGGGAAACACATTATTTGTCTGTTGGTTTTTTTGTTTGTTTGTTTTTATTGTTTTTGTTTTTTTAAACTAATGAATTCACTCAGAATAAAAAAGAAGAATCACTGGTTGTCTGTGGTAGACTTCAGGTTAACAGCTTCCTGGTGTGCTGTCTGTGTTTCAGTAACAGTGCTGCCTGCAGCAGCGCTGTCAGGAAACCAGCCATCTCCCTGGCTGACAGCACAGATCTCAGGGTGCTGCTTAACATCATGTACATGATGGTGGAAACCATCCAACAGGACGACCCAGCCGACAAGCCCGAATGGATAACCATCAAGGAGACCTTCAGGACAGAACTGGGTAAATTTCATCAGAGTAGTTGAAGACTCATTGAGGTTATGTGCAGAATCAGCCTTGTAAATGAACCTGCTTCTCTGATCCAGGATCTCCTCTCTTCAACAACGAGCCCATTTCCGTTATGCTCTTTGGTATGGTTACCAAATTCTGCAGCGGTCATGCGCCTCACTTCCCCATGAAGAAAGTTTTGTTGCTGTTGTGGAAGAGCATACTGGTGAGAGACTCAAACATCAGCCTTTCACAGAGATACTGATATCCCAAAGAGTTTATCTCCATTTTCCTCCTAAATCCCATCTTATCTTCCAAAAACCTTCCTGTCTTCTGTTTCAGTTCACACTCGGAGGGTTTGAGCGGCTGCAGAGCATAAAGGTCCGTAAGAGAGAGGAACTGGGTCTCCCTCCTCTCCCGGAGGACAGCATCCGAGTCATTCGCAGCATGAGAGCGGCTTCTCCTCCTGCATCTGCATCTGACCTCATTGAGCAGCAACAAAAGCGGGCACGTCGTGAACACAAGGTAGTTATAGCTGCTACCATCAGGTTAAAGCCAGCTATAAGCAAAACACCTCAAAGTGAACAGCAGTGCTCTCACAAACTTGTATTGGTGTGTACGATGGACTGTGTGCAGCAGCACACACTTTACAGCACCCATTCCCTCTTTGTGCAAACAAAACTGACAAATCCAGGAACGCGAGCATGAGCGAGGAAAAGATGACTGCAGTCCAAAAACAGCTAAATAAAGACATTATTATAATTAATAATAATAATGATGATGTTTTTTTAGAGCACCAGCTTGCATTATTGTTTCATTTAGATGACGAGCCTTCTGCTTACAATGTATTCATGCAATAATTTCTCTGCATTCAGTGGCTTCACAGATGTAATACTTGAGTAATTTTAGTATTTGCTTCAGTCTAGTTGTAATTATCTTGTAACTCAAACACAGGCGCTGATAAAACAGGATAACCTTGATGCATTCAATGAAAAGGATCCTTACAAGGCGGATGACTCACGAGAAGATGAAGATGACAATGATGACAATGATAACTCTATAGAAGCAGAAACTTTCCCTCTAGAGCGGGACGAGGTGATGCCTCCACCTATTCCTCATCCTCCATCGGAGAGGGTGTCCTTCCCAAAAGGTCTGCCGTGGGCTCCTAAAGTCAGGTACTGCTCAGTCTCACCAAACAGCAATGCTGAACTGTAACGATGTTAGTTCCTCCTTTATATCCACAAATATACAATTAAGACTTTTTTTGTTATTGATGTTACTGTTTTTGCTCCAACAGGGAAAAAGATATTGAAAACTTCCTAGAATCAAGTAGAAGTAAATTCATTGGTTACACTCTTGGAAGGTAGTGTTTTCTTCATTTTTTTAAGAGATGACAGTTAGCTTTTGTGCAGAAATATTGACATGTTAAGAACTGTTTATTTTGTGCACACATTACAGTGATACAGATACAGTGGTTGGATTACCCAGGCCAATTCACGAGAGCATCAAGACCTTAAAGCAGGTATTGCAGTATTTTGCACTGTACTTTATTAGGGATATTGAAGCATGGCTTAATTTCACACACCTGAAGTGTTCCTGAACCTTAATTTATTAAATGCTATCTTATTTTTCAGCACAAGTATGTCTCTATAGCTGAACTACAGATCATAAAGGAGGAGGAATTTCAGAAAACCCCTCTTTCTGGCGTAAGTATAAACAGATACAGTTTTATTAAAAGGAGATCTGTCGTGGTACCTCTCATTAGACTTCATTAAGGTTGGTTGGCATGGTTACTCAGTTCAGAATAATCCTTTTTTATCATATAATGGGCCTTGGTGCAGCCTCTTAGTTCATCTTCTATCTGAAACACAACTTTGTTCATTCATATCGTACACATCCAGCAGCAGAAACAAATTGCCTGATGCCTGTCTGAAGCCTTTGCACATACACTGACCTCATAATTTTAAACTCTGGCCATGCAGAAATTATTCTCACAGTGAAAGCATAATAGGTCCATTTTAATTATTCAGTTAAAGAAAAACACACAAAGTAAATTCTTTAACTCGACGTCTCTTGTTTTGTGTTTTTCTTCTTTCTTGTCGTCAGGGTGAAGAGGAAGTGGAGACGTGTGCCACCGAGCTGCTTTATCATGGGATTCTGCCCAGTTTGCCTCAATACATGGTTAGTATTGTATGGTTTATATTGTGCTACTGTGGGATTACTCATACTACAGCTGTGGTAGAGTAAAAAGGCTTTAAAACCTGTAATTCTGTGTGAAAGCAACAACAGAGCAGGGTCTGCTCAGGGATGGCGATAAAGATTATTGCACAAATACTCTATTGCAGCACTTGTGTAAAGTGTTGTGTCACAGATCAGTGGTGTGCTGTTAGTTATACTAAAGCATTTAGTTAGATTTTACAAATTATACGCCGGATACATTTGAAGTACATAAATAAAACTCCAAGATTTAGAAACCTCAGTGTTGGCAGGCTGGATTTAAAGTGTTTAAATCACTCCATCATGCTTGGTCTCTCTGTAGATTGCTCTGCTGAAGATCCTGCTCGCTGCTGCTCCGACATCCAAAGCTAAAACCGACTCCATTAACATCCTGGCAGACGTGCTGCCGGAGGAGATGCCGTAAGTGCCTTGAGCCTGCCAGTTTCTTATCCACTGTGCCATTATGTGATAAAGAGGGAACATATGCTAACCGAGAGACATTTCCATTATCTAATGTACTCACATTTCAGGGTGAGTACAGGTTTTCAGGTCATGCGCACTTGTACATACAGAGCTGGAACTGGTTTGGTTTTTTTTTTAAACAAGGAGATGTGGTTTATGGGCAGGTTATTTTACCTGAGCATGTTTGAGAACAGTAGACTCTAAGATTGCTACGTTCTGATTTACAGGCAGGTGCTAGTTTTTACCTGCGAGCAGAACAGACTGAGGGTTATCTGATCTGATCTCTTCTGTCTGACCCTGCAGGACCACAGTGCTGCAAAGCATGAAACTTGGTGTTGATGTGAATCGGCACAAAGAGATCATTGTGAAAGCCATCTCTGCAATTCTGCTGCTTCTCCTGAAACACTTCAAACTCAACCACATCTACCAGGTGCGCACGCCACACGCCTGTTTAACGTTGCACATTGTTATTATTCCAGTTTAAATTATAATTTTGAGTCACATCAAATATCAAAACATGGTAATAGAGATAAAACAGATTCACTCCCCTTCACGCTGCAGCAGGTTTAGTTTAACTCACGTTTATTTACAGTGGGGCAAAAAAGTATTTAGTCAGCCACCGATTGTGCAAGTTCCCCCACTTAAAATGATGACAGAGGTCAGTAATTTGCACCAGAGGTACACTTCAACTGTGAGAGACAGAATGTGAAAAAAAAATCCATGAATCCACATGGTAGGATTTGTAAAGAATTTATTCGTAAATTAGGGTGGAAAATAAGTATTTGGTCACCTCAAACAAGGAAAATCTCTGGCTCTCACAGACCTGTAACGTCTTCTGTAAGAAGCTTTTCTGTCCCCCACTCGTTACCTGTATGAATGGCACCTGTTTGAACTCATCATCTGTAGTAAAAGACACCTGTCCACAGCCTCAAACAGTCAGACTCCAAACTCCGCCATGGCCAAGACCAAAGAGCTTTCGAAGGACACCAGGAAAAGTATTGTAGACCTGCACCAGACTGGGAAGAGTGAATCTACAATAGGCAAGCAGCTTGGTGTGAAAAGAATCAACTGTGGGAGCAATCATCAGAAAATGGAAGACATACAAGACCACTGATAATCTCCCTCGATCTGGGACTCCACGCAAGATCTCATCCCGTGGGGTCAAAATGATCATGAGAACGGTGAGCAAAGATCCCAGAACCACACGGGGGGACCTGGTGAATGACCTGCAGAGAGCTGGGACCAAAGTAACAAAGGTCACCATCAGTAACACACTACAACGGCAGGGAATCAAATCCCGCAGTGCCAGACGTGTTCCGCTGCTGAAGCCAGTGCATGTCCAGGCCCGTCTGAAGTTTGCCAGAGAGCACATGGATGATACAGCAGAGGATTGGGAGAATGTCATGTGGTCAGATGAAACCAAAGTAGAACTTTTTGGTATAAACTCAACTCGTCGTGTTTGGAGGAAGAAGAATACTGAGTTGCATCCCAAGAACACCATACCTACTGTGAAGCATGGGGGTGGAAACATCATGCTATGGGGCTGTTTTTCTGCCAAGGGGACAGGACGACTGATCCGTGTTAAGGACAGAATGAATGGGGCCATGTATCGTGAGATTTTGAGCCAAAACCTCCTTCCATCAGTGAGAACTTTGAAGATGAAACGAGGCTGGGTCTTCCAACATGACAATGATCCAAAACACACCGCCCGGGCAACAAAGGAGTGGCTCCGTAAGAAGCATTTGAAAGTCCTGGAGTGGCCTAGCCAGTCTCCAGACCTCAACCCCATAGAAAATCTGTGGCGGGAGTTGAAAGTCCGTGTTGCTCGGCGACAGCCCCAAAACATCACTGCTCTCGAGAAGATCTGCATGGAGGAATGGGCCAAAATACCAGCTACTGTGTGTGCAAACCTGGTAAAGACCTATAGTAAACGTTTGACCTCTGTTATTGCCAACAAAGGTTATGTTACAAAGTATTGAGTTGTATTTTTGTTATTGACCAAATACTTATTTTCCACCCTGATTTACGAATAAATTCTTTACAAATCCTACCATGTGGATTCATGGATTTTTTTTTCACATTCTGTCTCTCACAGTTGAAGTGTACCTCTGGTGCAAATTACTGACCTCTGTCATCATTTTAGGTGGGGGAACTTGCACAATCGGTGGCTGACTAAATACTTTTTTGCCCCACTGTATTTACAGCCTTGATTCAAAAAAAGTGACCAAAAATTTTTTGCACGTCTCTTAAACTAAATTCTGTCCACTGTAGAAAACAGAAAACATATCAAATGTTTAAACTGAGACATTTTACTTGTGCATGAAAAGTATTAGTGGACACACTAAGAAAAGTCTAGAAAAGTAGGAAAGCAGAAACTGCTGGAGGTACATTTTACAACTAATTAGGTTAACTGACAACAGGTCATCAATGTGATTGGGTATAAAAACAGCATCTTAGAGAGGCAGAGTTTATCAGAAGTAAAGATGGGCAGAGGTTAACCAATCTGCAAAAAACTGCATCTACAAATTGTGGAAAAAGTTCAGAATAATGTTCTTCAACATAAAACTGTGAAGACCAGGGCTATCTCATCATCTACAGTACACAATATCCAAAGATTCAGACCATCTGGAGAAATCTCTGTGCGCAAGGGATGAGGCTGATAGTCAGTACTGGATGGCTGTGATCTTCGGGTCCTCAGGCATCGCTGCATTAAAAGCAGCCATGATGCTGTCAAGGAAACCTCATGGGCTCAGGAGCACATCCAGAAATTGTTGTCTGTAAACAGAGTTCACGGTGCCATCTGAAAATCTAGGTTGAAGCCTGATCAGGCAAAAATGAAGCCATAAGTGGACATGATCCAGAAACACTGCTGTCTTCTCCGGTGCTGGCTTCTTTAGATTGACATATGCTCCACGTCTGTTTCATGGAAGGAAAACTAAGACGCTAAACTGCAAACTGCAGCTATTAAAACTTCTATTAAAACTATGAAATTAAAATTCATAGTAGAAGAGTCTGGGTGCTGAACTGACCTGCCTGCAGTCCAGAATATTTACCAACTAAAAAACTCAAAAACAAAAGATACCACAAAAAAGACCCAGGACGGCTGAGCAGGTAGAGTCATTTCCTCTCCCAAAAGTCCAGCAGCTGTTCTCCTCAGTTCCTCCTATCAAATTCAAAACAAGCTAATAATTTTCCTAAAATGGTACATTTATTGTCAGTTTAAACGTTTGATATGCTTTCTGTGTTCTGAATAAAATCTGGGCTTATGAGGTTTTTGGGTCATTGCATTCTGTTTTTATTACGTTTTAAAACAGGGAATTGGGTTAAAAAATAGTCTTTAAAATCCACTTAAATATAAAAGGCGAGTTTCTTCTTTTCTTAAACTTAAATAAATCCTAGATTATTTTCAGAGTTGAACAGTTGTTGTGTTAATCGTGAGTTCAGTAGTAACCAAAATACAAACTACATACACGTACTGATATAAAAACGAATCCTTGTGTAACTGCTGTCCCTCTGTGTGTGTGGTTGGTGTTCATAGTTTGAGTACATGGCTCAGCACTTGGTGTTTGCCAACTGCATCCCCCTCATTCTCAAGTTCTTCAACCAGAACATCATGTCTTACATCACAGCTAAGAACAGGTACTTTCAGTGTGGCGTTACATAACAGAGTCATGATTCCTGTTTGCAGTGCGCATCAATAAACTAAATGTACATGGCTCTGTATTTCACTGCATTGACTTTACTTTTTTCTTCCTCAAAGCATTTCAGTACTCGACTTTCCGTACTGTGTGGTGCACGAGCTCCCAGAGTTAACCGCAGAGAGTTTGGTAATTTTACCCCCCTTGTTTCTGTTGTTTTGTTGTTGTTGACACGTGACTGTAGGATTTGGATGTTTACTGTGGACGATTTCTTTGTTACAGGAAGCGGGAGACAACAATCAGTTTTGCTGGAGGAATCTGTTTTCCTGTATTAACCTGCTGAGGATCCTCAACAAACTGACCAAATGGAAGCACTCCAGAACAATGGTGAGAGGACGTCACGTCACATTTGCTGTGACACACGAATCACGTATGAAAAGACAGGATATAACTCTCTGCTTTGATTCTTTTTTTTTTTCCTTGACATTTTCTGCCAGATGCTGGTCGTGTTTAAGTCGGCACCCATCCTGAAAAGGGCGCTGAAGGTCAAGCAGGCAATGATGCAGCTGTATGTCCTCAAGCTGCTCAAAGTGCAAACAAAATACCTCGGACGTCAGTGGAGGAAGAGCAACATGAAGACCATGTCTGCCATCTACCAGAAGGTCCGACATCGCCTGAATGACGACTGGGCGTACGGAAACGGTGAGAGGAAAATCTGAACAGCTTTCGTGCAGAATATACAACACTACACACAAACATAGGACAGCATTATTCAAGTATCATTCTAGAAAAAGTGGGGAGCAGGTGATATTTGAACACCATAAAATCCTTTTTGTATTCAGAGAACCAGTCAAACCTGGAAGCTCTTCTGCATACCTTGGCTGTCATGAGGGGTTACTTGAGTCACTGTTGCCTTTCTATGAGCTCAAAGAAGTCTGGCCATTCTTCTTTGACCTCTGACCTCTAAGAGAACTGCTGCTCACTGGAGATTTTCTCTTTTTTTTTTGGACCATTCTCTGTAAACCCTGCCACGTGATTGGCTGATTAGATGTGTGTTAACGAGCTGTTAGACAGCAAATAAAGTGGCCGGTGAGTGTGCATTTAATAAATGTCATGAGTTGGGAAAAGTGCCGCAGACTGACTGAGGTGAGACAGCTGGTGTGTGAGTGAAAGATGAGCTGCACATTCAAAGTGTTTCGTGTTTCTCAGACCAGTCGTCTGTTCGCTGCATGAATGTTTCATGTGTTTGTCGCCTTTTTGAGACAAACCTGCTGTTTTGTTTTTATGTCCTAATGGAGATCAGGATTTGTGGGCTGCTGCAGATTGCTGTTACGCTCAGAGCAGACAAAATCCACTAACTTCCAGTTACTGTTTGTTTTGTGTGAGCAGATCTGGACGCTCGTCCGTGGGACTTCCAGGCCGAGGAGTGCGCTCTACGAGCCAACATCGAGCGCTTCAACAGCCGCCGCTACGACAAGAGCCACAGCAATCCCGACTTCCTGCCTGTGGACAACTGTCTGCAAAGTGTTCTGGGCCAACGAGTGGACCTGCCCGAGGACTTCCAAATGAACTATGACCTTTGGCTGGAGAGGGAAGTCTTCTCCAAACCTATTTCCTGGGAAGAACTGCTACAGTGAGACTCGACCACCGTCAACATTCTTGTAGTTTATTCTTGTTTTTTTTGTTTTGTTTTTTAAACAGTTTCAGTCAGGTGTTCAGATGAAGCACCACCAGTGCTCTCACTGATCAACAGAACTCTTCTCTGAACAGAACAGTATGCTACACATTCTGTATAGACTGAAGGTGACGGATGGATTTTATTCTCAGTTTCCAGCATGGAGGAGTGTTGTCGGGGGTCCTGCTAAATGCTTTTGGTGTTTGAACTTTTGCCTTTTGAGAAATTTTGCATTGTTATGATTTCTGTGTAGTTTTTAGCCAAAAAAAGATCATCCTTTTGTACTTAGGTTCTCTGAGACTTCTCTTGCCTCGTTCCCAGTTTTTTAATGAAATAGCTGATAATGACCTCAGTGCTAAAACTCCATTTGCGGACTTGAACTCTGCTCCTTCTTTACATTACAGATATTTCCTCTGTGTGCCTCTTACCTGCTACTGTAGGTTCGCAACTCACCAGGAAGCACTACATGACCACACTTTCACTTTTAAGTTTAAATAGAGTATTCATTTTAGGTATTACGTGTTAGGCCAGGCTCAGCACAGTGAATACATGAATAAAACATTCCTCGTTCCATCTCACGAGTTCTTCATCTTCAGAGAGACGGAAGGCAAGGTCAGGATTTCTTTATGTACACTCATGATAGTCGGATCATTGCTCCTTTAACAGTTGGACCTTTTTGTTGCCCTGCTGGATTTTCAGGATGATATCATATCTGTTTTGCCTGACTAAGTGCTTTTGCTCTGGGACCATCAATGAGGCTGAATGGACATTAAAATCCCAGTCTAGACAAAAAACAAACAAGAAGCTCGTCAGCATCTTCGTCTTCTTTGCTGTGCACACACCTGCGCTGTGTGTGTCGGATCTTGTGAAAGAAAAGAGTGTTTCTGGTCTCATAAATGTGGTTCTTGTTGCCAGACGGCTGTTTTTGAACAGAAGGGTACAACTGAATTTAAATTGCCAGTTACAGAACTGTTATACTTCTACATCTTTTTCAGATATGACTTTCTTTGTTTTATTTAAACATTCAGGAAATGAAAGTACATGTAAATTACAAAGCTTATTTATCACTGCTTTTCTTTGTTTTATGTTTACCTAAATACTGTAATAAAGACATTCATGTTGGATTTATTTGTCCTTTCTGAAGGTTGTTGTTTACATTTGTCTGGTCTTTGAGATTCAAACAGCCAGTGTGGAGGAGACACAGACTCCGCCTTCCTTTTTACAAGAATTTCAAAAGTTTTAGTCACTCCCACACACAAACACACACTTGTGAGTCATTTGTGCAGGAAACGAAACGAAACTTGTGACAGCCCGCCTTTTTACCACAGAGACATGGCGGAGCGTAACATTCCTGTGAAGATGAACCACCTCTGCTGTCAAATTTGCAGAAACCTTCTCAGGAATCCTGTGATGATTCCTTGCGGACACAACTTTTGCATGCGCTGCATCCAGGACCAATGGGATTGCGACCAGCTGAGGAACAGTCTCTGCAGGTGCCCCGAATGTAAATATGAGTTTCCATCCAGACCTCAGCTGATCAAGAACACAACTCTAGCTGAGGTGGTGAGAGAGACAGAAATGAGTTGTAATAAAGAGCAGCAGTCCTCAGAAGGGAATCGGAGAGTCCTGAAGAGACCCCGGAGCTGTGCAGAAACATCAGAGAGCACTTTGTGTGGAAAACACAACAAGCCCCTGGAGGTTTACTGCTGCACAGATAAGCAGATCATATGTGCACAGTGTGCTTCAGCTGAGCATGGAGGACACAGGATCGGGTTGGTGAAGGAGGAACGGAGGCGGAAGGAGGTACTTAAAACAAGATTTAAAAAAAAGGTGCAAATCCTACTTGAAAGCTCAAATTTGCAGGAAGAAGAAACTGAAGGAAGCGTCTCCTGGAAAGCTTTTGGTGAATTAGCCCAGGAGTCAATTCATGCAGTCTTACTAGACCTTCTAGAACTTAATATTTCCAACTCCAGATTTAGTTTTGAAACGACAATGCAGCGACATAGCTGACTATAACAAAAATATTACAAGAACATGTTTTCTCTTTGGGTAAATCCAGGAAACTGTCATTAACCAATTGCTCGTGATTTCCTGCAACTTCAAGATTGCTGACAATGTTTTATATCCTGGTGGATATTTGGAAACTTTTGCATATCTTGTGATTTATATATATGTACAATGATTTTAGCCATGTAACTGAGATGAAAGCAAAGTGCACGCTGCATCTAAGGCACACAGATCGACGATTCAAACTTCAACATAAGCTAAAAAAAATGAATAATTGCTGAAACTAAGTTTCGATTGGAAGTGAGGGGAGGAAAACCGGAGAACAGACACGTTTTAAGCCTAATTTTAAAAGTAGATGGGCTGTCTGTATTTCAGACAGGTGACACTTCCACTTTATTTGGTTAAACAAATCATTCCTGAGTACTGGGACAGCCTTACAAAACATTCAAATGACTTACAGCATCGACCTAGTTTTAGACAAAGATGCATTTGATTCATACAAATGTAAAAAGTGCCATCCAGGAAAAAACTAACAAAATCTAAACAAATTATGTGTTTGCTTCCAACTAACACATTCTGAAGAAGGAACTTAAGGACATGCAGACAAAGTTCAAGCAGACTCTTCAGAAGCAAGAAAGGAAAAGAGAGATGATGGGGGAGATGCTCGGACAGATTCAGGTGAGGGGAACATGTGACCAGAAAGTTATGTTGTCTGAAGTGTTTGTAGTGTGTCACCCACTCACATGTGTATCAAACAGGACGAGGCGAGAAAAACAGAAGCCTTCTGTGAAAGCGTCATAGTGGGCGCCATCGACTCCCTTCAGAAACATTACCTGTCAGTGAAGGAAGTGATTGCAGCTCAGGAGGAGGCGGCTGCAGCTCAGGTTCGCATCTCGCTGAAGAGCCTGGAGGAGGAGGTGAAGCAGATGAAGGAGAGGGATGCTAAGCTGGACCGCCTGGCACAGACTGAGAGCCACATCCGTTTCCTGCAGGTATACTCCCAACACAGCGCTGGAAACTTTGCCTGTTTCTGAGTGACGGGTCGTATCCTGAACTTCTCCCCTCCATCCTCACAGAAATGGCCCTCTCTGAAGCTCCTCTGTGACCACTCGTTCCAGGAGCTTTCAGAGGATCCACTCCTCCACTTTGAGCTCACAAAGAGAGCCGTTGAGCATCTTGGGAAGCAACTGGAGGGATTCTGTGACAAAGAATTCGCCTCAATCTGTAACACTGGTATGTGTCGTTATGTGGAAAACATCTCTCTTTAATTATAAGAATGTAAGAATATCTATGTCCTTGCGTATGACAGCTGATGGTGAGGAGCAGCAGGAATCAGCATCAGAGATGGAGGAAGATGATGTCCAGCGAAGAAGTGAAGCCAGCGTCTCACAGCCCCATGGTTTGTACTTCAAACAGTTTCTAGAACAATTTTAATATTATCTTACAGTTGTGGTCAGAAGTTTACACCCACTCGTCATCATGGACATGACCGTCATGCTAATTTTGTGTTTTTAATGGTTTCTTTAAACTGTTGTTCAGCACACATCTTTAATGGCTTTGAGAAACAAGAATCGAAGGGAGAAGTTTGAATATATTTTGGATTTCTTTAATTCACACAGAGCCAAAAGTATACATGCAGGCTCAAATATATTAACCAGCCCCCAATAATATTTTGTTAAATGTCCTGTTACTGTGAGCCTCCTTCATCCATTCCAAAACCAGCTGTGTCCGCATTGTCCGGATTATTTGACATTAGGTTGAAGAATTTGCAGGTAGTCCTGCTCCTTATTCCATCCATTTTATGATGTACCAGTGACACGTTTATACAGGAGAACATCTGTCGTTTAAAAGGTTTTATTTGCTTCAGCAGTTGAAATTACAAGTTTACACCACTGGACTTTGATGTGAACTCAGCCATCTGCTTCACACAGAGGATGACCCTCAGAGTGGGCAGTCCAGTTTTATACTACAACAAAAACACGTATTATTATGAAAGCGGAAGCGACGTGGCAGTCCTGCGACTCTTCTCCTCTCTTTGTTCCCAGCTGACCTCGTCTTGTATCTTCTCCTCTTCCTGGAAAAATAAGACAGAAAGAAAACACCTCACTGCCTAGCCTTGAGTTTTAATATAACCTAGCAATCCTAAGGCTACTGATTCCACTTATTATCTAAGTTTGGGACATTCTGTTCGGACTCCCTTGGCCCAGAAAATATAATCTGGACTTCTAACCAGTTATGATGTGTAAGCATGCTTTGCAAAACCCTCTGCACTTCTACATGTCAATCACGATAATTCAATTCATAGCACTGAATTTGGCTCAATCTGTAACACTGGTATCTTTCGACTCGTAATTCATGGAGTGCCTGATACCAGTGCCACTGCTAAAAATAGCCCCAGAGCATGATTCGGAGATAGTACAGTGTTCTTCGGTTTAAAAGCCTCACCACTATTCCTCCAGATACACCTCATGTCATTGTGGCCAAAAAAGTCTGTCTTTATCTTGTCTGACTATAAAACTTGTCCATGTGAGCAGCTGCAAATTTTAGTCCAGCTTGAACGTGGAGCAGGGTCTTCTTTCTTGTTTGGCACCCTTCTACATGCCAGTGTAAAAATCATTTCACCTTGGACAGGGGTGCTGGCAGTTCACAGTTGATGGCAGGTTTGAGTCGGTGGTTCCTGGGTTGTTCCTCAACATCCTTAAACATGTCCTCTCATCTGAGGGTCAAAGTTTGAGTCTTCTTCCAGACCTTGGCAAAATGGTGACACATCTGAATAACTTGTACTTACAGGCCAGTTTCAGGGTCCCTGTATTGTTTAATGATGCAGCAGAGACGCTCACTGATGCTCTGATGTCGTCTCCCGTGTCTCTTTACAGCTAGCAGGCCTCTGGCTAAACAGAAAGTTGAGCCTAAAACCAGAGAAGAGTTCCTGCAATGTAAGTTTATCTTCCAACCTGCTCTCACCATGACTTTACCCACACACAGACTCATCCAACCACAGCTGTCTTCTTAGATTCAGTCTTTAAATGTTCTCTTCATTATCTCAGATGCGTGTGAGCTCTCTCTGGACCCCACGACAGCTCATGAGGACCTGGTTATTTTGAAAGGAGGGAAGATGGTTAAGCTGTGCAATGAGAGGTCCAAGAATCCTAGTGTTCGTAACCCAGAGAGGTTTATACATCGGCGGCAGGTGCTGTGCAGGGAGGGACTGCAAGCTGACTGCTACTATGAGGTAGAGGTGAAAGGAGACAAAGCAGAGATCGCTCTAACCTACAAAGGAATAAACAGAAAATCCCGCACTACACTGTCAGCCTTCGGGGCCAATGCAAATTCCTGGAGTCTGGATCTATCTAAACATTACTCTGTGAGCCACAATTCTGACAGCATCCAGCTCACTACACCACCCCGTCATCACAGGGTTGGAATTTATCTTAAATTTCAAACCGGAACTTTGTCTTTCTATGAGGTGTCGGACAGTATGAACTTCCTGTACAAGGTTGAAGCCGAGTTCAGAGAGCCGCTGTATCCCGGATTCTGGCTCGGAGAGAAATGTTGCATCAGGATCTGTGATCTGAGACAGAGCCAACTGTAAAAGAACCGAAGAGGACTGCAAACAGCTTCTTTCTACTTAAAGGGAAATTAAAAATAATATGTATAGATTGCTGTATAGATTGCACAGTGCACTGACATGTCTGTTTCCTATGATGTGTGGGGTGGTTGTTAACTCTGCAGTATATAAAGCCCAAATTGCCTATATGTGTAAGTTTGTATAAATTCAATAGTATAAAATTGCGTTTTTATTCATGCTGGACATGTTTTACTGTGGACAGAGTGCTGAATGTAGAAGAATGCCTTGTTTCTACGTAACCTCCAAAGGCAGGATTTAGCAAGTACATATAGTTGAGGGTATATATGTATATTCTGTTTCTATTTAACATTGCTTTGTGAAATTACTGTGTCCAGAAGAGGGCGTCATGTGTCTGCGGTTTGCCTAATATTCTAGCCTTGTATGGAATTTCAGTCAAGTCAATATTAAAGAACTAAATAAACAAGTGGACAAATAGAAATGTAATTAAATGAATCCTGAAATATTTTTCTAATTAAGAAAATGAATAAAAATAGAGGCCGTCTCTCTTGATTGCCCACTTCAGGGTGGGAGAAACACCCCTGAACTGTGTTATGATTGTTGATGTAACATAGTTTGCTTACCAGAGGGCACTCTGAGCTCTTCCCTGTTGGTAACACCAGAACACTCAGCGGGAAATTAGTAATAAATTAGTCATCTATGACCTGTTGACACAATAAAACAAGATTTATTTAAACTGCATTGCCATATATTATCTCAGTAAGGCTCATAAATACGTCCACATAACAAACGTTTTGGAAATCTGTCTAACGCATTAGCTGATATATTGGACTTATAAATCACCACATATTGGTGCTGGTCTTAATAATCCTCTGTTGGTCCAGCTTTACTCAAGTACTCTGTATTTGAAATGCATGTTTGATTAAGGATGATGGATTTAACAGTGTGGTTAAAGGGAGATAATTTAATCTAGCAGGCAGGGAAATTGTGTAGATTTGATATTGCAGTGCTGGTTGGTGAGAGTCTCGAGGAGATTGTCATTAGTCTGCATTTGAACTCATTGTCTAATCTTCCTGTTCTGCTTGGTATGGCAGAATAGACTGTTTGGTCCTTATCTTTTTATTAATTTCTAATTGTGCATATTAAAACTGTGTGTCGTGTTTTAAAGTCTATGGTGATTATTTAAAAGGCTCTGACTCTAAAAACAGTTCTTTATATATCGATTCTACCAGTTGAACCTGGTTACTAGTGTTTGTTGATGATGTGAGTGCTGATGGAAGCAGCAGGATGAGTCCTGAAGTGTACAGGGCTATCGCTTCACAGTGTGAATGGATAATGACCCAAAACATAATGTTCAAGCAACCCAAAAGGCAAAGAAATAAATGAGGACTGGCTGTTTCAGTCATGTGATCTCAGCTAGAGTACGACTGATATGGGATTTTTGATACCGATATGCGGCGGTTTAAAAAATCGGTTTAAAAAACTATATTTAAACAGACAGATCTCCCTAACATTTGTTATGTCTAGTTATATATGAGTGCTTACTAACATAATAAAGCAATACAGTTTAAAAATACTTGTGGATAACTCATTTACACCCGACTCTGCTCTGATCTGTAGTTGTGTTTATGTTCCAGACACGTGTTGCCAACAGGGAAGTTGAAGAGTAACATCAACACTCCCAGCGTTGCAGGTCGTCTCTTCTTCACTTTTAAAATGTTCATTTATCGGCTGTAATAAATGCCGACACTGATATCTCTAGAAAATAGTACTGGCTGATGTATCGATCACCACCAACATCTGATAAATCATGTTTTACTTTGACCGAGAATGAATTTAAACCAAAAAAGTCCAGAAACGTCACAGCAGCTTGTCCACTCTTTATTAGAATAATTTTTTTATGGTCACAATTTTTACAGTATTTCTCAGTTTGATACATTCATAAAATGAAAGAGGAAAGAGAGGGAAGCTGTAAAGGGACATGTGTCTCCTGTATAGTGTTTGAAGTGTGTGCTCACTAAGGCCTTGCACACACCAAGCCAAACTCACATCTCACACACACACACACATGTGCACACACCAGTGTTGGGGGTTATTTCTAAGGATTGCTTTTCACAGACAGGATTTGCTTTCAGCCACAGTTATTCTGTCATTTAAATAACATCATATTGCTTTTCATCAAATTTTAAATGTACTGGAAACAAGACAACGAAAACAGACGTTAGCTTTTTGCAGTCTTGTGAAAAAAGTGCATTGATCACATTCATTTCTAACTTTTGTTATACTTACTGCTAAAACTTTTAAGACATTAATCTACATCACGTTAATAAAATCTATCTCCAGAATAGTTTGGTTACATAACATTATTTACAGACATGAACACACCAGAGATGTCTGCGTGATACACTCTTACACTAAAACGGCTCACACACCAAACACAAAACATCTGTAACCACACTAGTGATCCACTCATTACACAGCAGAAAACTAATTCCTGAATGGACTGTGACAACTTGCTGTTCATAGAGCTACCACCAGGGGGCGAAAACATCGCCAAAGGAGGATTAGCCAAACCCTTTGCTCAGGTCTCTCCGTGCAAACTTGGATGAAAAATGTGCTTGGAAGCTGAAAATGTTTGATTCAGAGAGAAAAACAAAACCAATCAAACAGAAAGAAAAATCCCACTTTGTGGATCAAACCTACCGTGTTACATTCATTTCTGAATCCTTACACTGTTAAAGGAAACTGTATTTTTCCACATATAGAGCAGTTGAAACCCCCCCCAGCATATTCCTGATACATGTGTCTGTGTTTTTCCCCCCAAACTGGATGCAAAAGATTGCATCCAGTAAATATATATATATGATTTTTCCAGTAAAGTGTTTGTCTGTCTCTGATGTGGGCAGAAGTGAGTATTTCATCAACGTTACTTGTGAGTGCATAAAAAACCCAGTGATGCCTGTTGCGTCACTCTGTATGAACGACACCTTATTTTAATGATGTCGATGGAGATGCTTTGGAGGACGCTGATAATAGTCATCTTGCTTCTTGTTGGATGCTGTGTTTTTGAATCAGCAATTTTTCACCTGCCCCTAAATAAATTTGCAAAGGTGTGGACCACCCAAGCAGCAACCTCCAGGATTGCAGTTCCTCTGGTGGCCACTTGAGGCTGGCTCCAAAAGTGAGTCAATCCCTATAGGCTCCCATGTTAAGATGCTAACCTTTGAAGCACTAAAAATGAAAAATGTTCTTTGCTTCTATGGATAAATTTCCCTTTTATTGACTCTGTGCTGGCTACATGTTTTTTAATCTAATATATCTGGATAACAACAACCTCCATAATCAGAGATGTCACTTTTTCAATTTAGGATTGTGGGTAGTGTAGTTCTTTTCCATCTCATGCAGCCTCTTTGGTCTCCACTGGAGCAGATTGTTGCTAGTGATGTGCGATTCCACTGATTTCCTTTCCAATCCGATACCAAGTAAAATTCAGGGTGGTATCGACGATACTGATCTGATACCGATACTTTGTACAAAAACGTATTTTATTTATTGTATCTCAAATTATAACGTCATAATGATTACAGGACATCAGATTACTTGTTCTTATCACTTAATAATGCAGAGTTCATCATATAGAAATAAAAAACCTGAAGTTGTGCGCTATTTGAATGGAAGAGGAAGTAGTTCCTTCCAATTGTAGACAATCCGGCCTCTATTTCCACTGTGTTCCTGTTAATGATAAACTACAAATTTACCCTAAATTACTAAAATATCAATATTTTAATGTGAGAATCGATTCTAGAACATAAATTACTGGTATCGGAGGAATCGATATTTCAGTATCGATCCGCACATCACTAATTGTCGCACTATTGTTTGATTATGTCGTAGCTCGTAGTGAGTCTACTTTAGACGGCTAAAACATTATAGCTCATAATTAAAATCCCTGTGGAGAAATTTACTTTCTGGAACCTTGTTGTTGAGCTTTATTAGCAGGTGTTTATTATTGTGAATGGAGCTTAGTAGCTAGCTTGCTAACTTTAGCTTATAACTTAGCACGCCACCCTCTTGTCCAAATACCCGAGGATTAAAAAGTTGAACAAAGTCCAAAATCAATGGGTGACCTCAGAGTGGTTCAACCTAAAAAGTGCTTGCATGTTTTGTATACATCTGGAAAGATATCTGCTCAGGATGTTAGCATGCTGTGTCATCTACGCTAAACATATTTTAGAGACAGCCTTTCATGAACCTGTTGGCTAACAGGACATTTTGAGAGCATCTTTCGGTGAACGATTAGACCACTAAACCGGAAGTGGACACACACACGACTAAACAAGACCGTACATCAGCTCCACAGTGCAGCATCATTTTCATGTCCACGATCAGCTCCACAAACTACAGAACAGTTCTAAAATGTACAGACTCAATAAGCGTCACACAAGATTAAAATACACAGTATACATACTAAACGCTTGTAAAAGATAAATCTTTGTAATTCATCACGCCTACGTAACAGCAAATATACAGGAATATAAATATAGTCCATTTATACCTAAACACCATGGCTTTAAATATTGTGATAAAAAAATAAATTAAAGATTCCTTTAAATAGGAATTTAAATGTGCTCAGTTTAAACTCAAGTCAGCGACCATCACCGTAATTCCTGCTGCGCCACGGCAGGGCCTGTAACACAGAGAGCAGTGTGTATGTGTGCATGTGTACTTCTGTCTGTGCATGAGGAGTCTAAGGCTTTCAAAGGTGCACACTATCAGGTCGGCTGATAAGTTCACAGAATTGGGATTTTTGCTTTTTAATCTTTTGGTCCGTAGCTATTTTTCTTATTTTAAGTTCATTTTTTTGTTCAAAGTTAACACAGTTTGTGCGCCAATATAAATATATATTGCTGTGTGTCCCATAATATGTCTCGGCAGGAGTTAATTTTAAAATGTGGATCAATGCTTGAGACAATTCCAGCCAATAATCTGCTTGTGCTCAGTGAGTCAAAATCTCCTTTGTGCTTTTTTGAAGGAGGAGAAAAGCAAAGTTTGCGAGCTTCGTGCCCGCCTTGTGTTTTGGGTTGTAGTTCACTTTCACTGCAGTCCAGTGTAACAGGTCTGTTATTCTGGAGCAGATTTCAAGTGTTTTGTTGTTTACTTTTAACTCTTTGGTGGAGAAACTGAAATGGGTGTGTTTCTACAGCACGGAGACGAAGACGTGAGAGTGATGGATAACGAAACAGTGGTTTGAGCTCCCGGTTAATAAAACCCAGAGTCCTAAAGGTATGTTACATTACTATAACTATACTGTACATTGTGATTTTACACCTTTTTTTGTTTTTACAAAATGAACAACAACAATAGACTCTACGCGCAAATTACAGGAGGAGGTGGATGTGGGGTCTGATTGGAACATAAACGGGTGCCTTTAGAGTCGTCTTAGCATATTTTACAAATCATAGTCCTATGAAAACAAATCTCACGGCATCAGAACAGAGCTGCGAGTCTGTGGCCAAAAACGTTACCTGATCTTAATTTGGAAGTGCTCACCTTTAAAGTCATTTTCTTAAACATACAGAGTCGAGTGTTTTTTTTTTTTTTGGATTCCTTGTGTGCCAACACACAGTGGCAAACACCACAGGTCAGGTGGTTTGCTGTGAATGTCTTCCTCAGACACCTCAGGACGTTACAGTAGAGTTTAGTTGTGACTTGAATTCACAGAGCACACTGTGGAGTGAAAATGGGACTTCCCACAGCTGTGCTGAGCATGACCTTGAAGAACAATTTGTCCAAATCTGAATCAGGTATGGTTTTGGAACTTTTCAGCTGCACCTTGTCGACTGCATAACATCTAATATAAAGAAAACCTGCTGCGTATTAAGTGGTACATGGCTTTGACACCCATTATTGCTACATAGGAAACCAGCAGAACCTCACAAACTCTACTACATTCACTCTTTCACACTACCTGCACTGTGCAGACATTTTCCTTATACTATGGGGTCGGTGTCTGCTAGGGGATCCTTAAACTAAGGCAAAGAAAATCAGATCACAGAACTTCATTCTGAACACATTAACCTGATGTTTTTAAATATATACAGATGTAGTGTGTCACTGTTAATCTCAACCTGTTTCCAGAGTTTCGTTTATTGTAAAAGAGTGAAATGCATCCCTTATTTCCTGTTTTCTAACTTCCAGATGCTCGGAAACATTCTGGAAATCTTCTCATGAAGTTCCTTCGTGTTATTTTGGAAGCGCTCATAAACTGGATGGCTACGTACAGTTTTGTGGCATTAGCAGGGCAGTGGTGAGGATTCCTGGAGCTGTGCTGAGCTCCAGTGGAGACCTCATGGGTAAAGTTGTGCTACAGGGGTGGTCAGAGGGGAGTCTGTCAAGGCTGGGCAACAGTCAAGAGTCAGACTCTGGTGTGAGAGGTGTGCTTGGTGTAGTTGGTGTGGTGGGGCTTATGGCAGCATTTTGGTAGCTAGTACCATAGCAGATGTTTGGAGACAGGGAGTCCATGGCTTTGTTTCCTCCAGGTGTCAGGAAGGGTTTACGTGCTGGCCCTGATGATGGGGCCTCGCCTGGTTTGCCTCCAAGGATGAATCTAGCCTCATCCTGCTCCTCAAGGTTGGATATGTCCTTCATCATAGATTTATGGTAAGAGACAGACAGCTTGTTAGAGCCGTCTGACATCAAGTTGAAGTGTCGGGCGATGAAGACAACAGGGAGCGGAAGCATGGCCACAACGATAAGAGCGAAGCACATGGCCAGAGCCCAGGGAGGATAGCTCTGGAAGCGTTCCTGAGCCTAAAATGACAGAGGGGTGAAATGAAAAGGGAACACTTTTCAAACGTTCCAGATGAAAACTAGCCCCCCAATCACTCCTACAAAGTACACCCTGTGCGGCTGTGTAATGGTGGGAATTTATTCTGTGCTTTTTATTCTTACTCACACAGAGACACGGTATGCAATCCTGTGAAAAACGAAGTACAATTTGTCATATATGACTGTTGCTGTTGGACATTTTGCTTATATTTTAGCAGTTTTCGTGTCGTGTTTTAGCTTCTTTTCCCTGAGTGAAGCATTTGAAAACTTCTTTTACACCAAAACAGCACAAACACACACACAGACAGACTGACCAGCTCTTGAACCCAGGCGTTGTATCCTGGTGGGCTGATGGCCATCTCGATGACAGTGGCCGAGATGAGAACGATAAGACAGAAAGGGGAGACGTACTTCCAAAGGTAGAAATAGATGATATAAGGTCGGAAACCTAACATGTCCTCCAGGTCCTGCATGAACCTGACGAAGAACAACAAATTGCAGTAAGGATCCTTTCCTTGGATACACTTTTGTAGTTTGATACACAGCTTTGAGCAGCACCTTGTAGTTAGCCTCACCTTTTGGTGCCATATATCCAAGCAACAGACAGATTTTCCAGGATGACCACTACAGTGAGAGGCAGACCAGCCGAGTAATCATCGAACATGGTGACAAAGTAATTTCCCGACCGCTGAACAAACAACAAGCCGCATAAGAAAGCGATGATGCAGCAACACACTGAAACAAACACAGAAACAATTGGAGCTCATTTGGAAGAAAAGATTAGGAAAAAGTTTGAAAAAACAGATGAGAATTAAAAAGGTTTTATTTGCCATTAAGTGCTATTATTTCCTGTTTCTGCTTTCCATCCAGTTTGCTCACAGCACATAAATACTAATGCAGCTCATTCCCAGATGTACTTTAATCCTTTCTAAGTGCTGAGCAAGGGGTTTCAACTACTAATAGCACGGAGGCTGAGGGAGTCAGTGTGGCGGTGGTGCTGGGGAGCGGCGTACCTGTAAAAAGCTCCTTCTGGACTTTGTAGGCGTCAAGGACAGGTGTGGTGATGCCAGTCATGGTGCCGATCATGCTGCCCAGACCGAGGTTGATGAGCATGAAGAAGAACATGACTGACCAGAAGGGAGATGCTGGGAAATGCGTCATGGCTTCTGTGAAGGCGATGAAGGCCAGGCCGGTGCCCTGGACAGCCTGCAGAGAGACATTGAGAGGTGTGAAACACAGAACATGCTGTGGATTCAGCTGAGTTATGTGTGCCAAAGGCTCACTTTGTTCAGCTCATCCTCCAGAACACACGGCTCCAGACCCAGCTGGGGAAAGCTGTCCTCTTTGACCGTTTTAATGACCCCGTACATCTCAGCGTAGTCCGACGTGGTGAGATGGGAAAAGTTCACATGTGGAGGAATAAGATCATGACTCAGGACGTTGGAGTTGAGGTATCCCAGGATCTTTTCTGCATTCCTGCAGACAGAAAAGGTCAGAATCCCAATGAATCCAATACATATTTTGCTCAGATCCTCATCTGCTATTGATCTTACTGTCCGCACGTCTCACCACTATGGGGAGACGTAAGAGCCTTCAGTCGCTCTGCTCCTCGGCTCTGGAACTCTCTTCCTCCAGCCATAAGACATATAGACTCTCTTCCCGCATTTAAGTCACAGCTCAAAACACTTCTGTTCAAACTGGCTTATTCGTTTTAGTGCTCATTTCATCTGTTGTCAAGTTCTGCTTTGCAATTTTAACTGATTTTATGTATTTTATGACTATTGCTTCTTTTATTAATTTTGTTCTTTTGTAAGGTGACCTTGGGTTTTTGAAAGGCGCCCTCAAATAAAATGTATTATTATTATTATTATTATTTTATATTCTTGGACTCTACCAGAGTAGCTTGCATGTTTCAAATTTATTAAAAAAACAAAAGACATCATAATTTAATTTAATTTTCAACTTTCCCCTGATTGTCTGGTCCTCATATAAGTTGGAATAGCAGGTTTGTATATTTATTATATGAGGCTAAAACTTTGAGAAGAATCATCTTGTCTTCAAGCGGGGACTTTCCCTGTCTTTGACATCAGATAGAGTCACGAACAGAAAAACACCATCAGAAACTAAGAACTCAGAACAATCTGAAGATGGGCCTTTTGGCTCGGAAGCACTGCTCGCACGTGCACTGACCACAGTATCTGAAAATATGAGGATCCATCACTGTAACAACATATATGTGACAGAAAATAAGGATAACTGCCACTGTTTATAACATAAAGACTGTGGGGATTGTAACTTTGAGGTGTGATTTTTGGTTAATATGCAGTACTCATGAACCTTGCTGTCTGACTTTTGTTTCTTTTTTGGGAGGTTACATTCAATGTTGCCAAAAAAAAAAACTTACTCCACAACACACTTTTCATTCATGATGTTTGCCTTGAAGCCCAACACAGCAAACACAACCAGTGTGGCCAAAATGGAGGTCAAAAAGTTGATGACAGAGACGAGCACGGCATCAAAGTGGCAGTTGTTGTCAATCTTATTGTAACTGGAGAAGGCAATGACTCCTCCAAAACCCAGACCGAGGGCAAAGAAGACCTGGGTGGCGGCCTCCCTCCACACCTGCGGCTCCAGCATCTTCTCCAACTGAGATGTGAGGAGAGGCTTTTGTTAGCATGCATGGTTGAAAAAACAGAGGTGAGGAACAATGACTCTTCCATCCTAACCTTGGGAGTGAACATGTGAGCGATACCATCTACGGAGCCCTTCAGCATTAAACCCCTGACCAGGAAACAGAACAGCACCACGTAGGGGAAAAGAGAACTGAAGTACATCACCTGTACAGGTGCAAAAGAAAAAGACATCAATTCAGCAAAAAACAAGCCTCCACACTTTTCTCTTAAATGTTTCTGTGTCATGGTTTCCCAACCTTCCCAGAGGAAGCGATTCCTTTAATGACGGCGAGGCAGACAATGATCCAGGCTACCAGCAGAGACAGGGTCATTTTGATGTTGAGGCCGCCGCTCTCTGCGATGGTGCTGGTCGTGTTCAGAGTCTGCCGGTACCAGAAATAGGTCGTAGCCGAGCTTTTGTCACATTCTGGCTCCACAACTGTAGATGACAGGAAAGAAAAGTTTAATTTGGGTGATAATGAGGAAGCAAGAAGAGAAAAGGTTTGAAAAGACTGCAGGGAGCCTGAGGAGAGCGAAAGGAGAGTATACTGGTGCAGAGGATGTTTGCTCGGGGTCAGTATTACAAGATTTGGCTGGTTTATATTTCTCACTTACACAAGGTCATCTGTGTACTTGGTATGCAAAACACACAACTCAAAGTCACAACCCTTGAGATTTTCCTCACAGTGTATTAACTTGTTACCTTGAAGAAATGAAATATACTGTGCGTGGCTGCGAGTAGAGGCAGCGGTGTTGTGATAATATGATCACGTATTACTGAGCTTTATCTGTGCAGAGACACACACGGCACACAGAAAAAAGTCAAGCACAAGCAGGTGAAAATGCTTCACAAATTAAACTGAATCAAGTTGTTCTTTACTATGTTTGTTGATCGATTTGCTTCCACGTGTATGTCGTCGCAGCGGCCGTGAAATATTTTACAGTCTGCTGCTGTCCTTCAGCATTAGCGTCCTTCAGCATGAATCTCTGCTTCCCCCGTCTTTCTGCCAGCCTTGCTGAGTCATTCACATGCTGGTTTTTGGCTGCCCCAGGGTTTACAATATAATCACCACTAATCGAATAAGTTCCAGTGGGTTTTAATCTGGATTAGGCAAGTGAAGTCTTGACAGAAAGTTGTAGTGAAGGGAAGACAGCTTGTGTCTTCTGCTCAGGAGTGTTGATGAAGACTGAAGCTTTGTAACACAGCAATCCATTGAAGTATAACTGTGAGAATTATGTGCAATCTGCAATGTTTCACCAAATCAGTAGCATGATTTTCTCATCATACTGAACCTTTAAAAATCAAACCCTAAGCGGTCTGCATTAAATGCATCAGTGACCTGCAGTTAAGACAGTTTTCCTGTACGGTCATGTGAAAAAGAACGATTTTCACAGGACTGTAAGTAACAACAGTACGTAGCAAGAGTGACCACCTCTATAAAAACTGGAACGTTCCGGTGTGTATTAACACAATGCCACAATCTTCCGTGGAGTGAACATCCAAGCAAATTCATCGCAGACTGTGCAGAGAAAGTGCAGAAAAACAAAGAGCTCTACCTCATATCGTACCGCTCACGGTAATACCGGTATAATGTTGGGCAACGATAAGAAAATGAAATATCACGATAGAATATGGGTAAAACGCAAATGTGCAGTGCCTTTGTTTTCATTGTCGGCCAATTTCCACTGGAAATGCCTTTTGGTTAAACTGTCAGCAAGGAATTTGCATTTGCACTGTTAAATTTTTATATAACTTTAATGCAGATAAAAAACAGCTGCTTGTTTAAGTGAAAATACATTGGGGGTTTTTTTTGCACTAATAAAGTTGTGGAGTTATAAAGTATTTTGTCTAGTGTCAATTATATCGTCAGTTATATCGTTATCGCAAATTTTCAAATGTATATCGTGATAAATATTTTTGGTCATATCGCCCTGCTCTATGCAGCATGTGAGTACAAACACCCCAAACCAACTGCCGAGCATGGTAGTGGAAGGGTGATGATTTGGGCTTGTTTTTGCAGCCACAGGACCTGGGCACCTTGCAGTCATTGAGTCAAGCATGAACCTCTCGGTATGCCGAAGATATCTAGAGTCAAAAGTGAGGCCATCTGTTCGACAGCTAAAGCTTGGCCACAGCTAGGTCACGACAACAATCACAGCACAGCACAGTAATAAACCTACAACAGAACGTCTGAAAAAGAAAAGAATCGACTCTGCAAAAAGCCAGTCAAAGTGCCGACCTCAACATGGGAGAAATGCTGCGATGGGAACTTAAGAGAGTTATTCATAAACAAACACGTACAATTCTCAATGGACTGAAGCGATGTTGTAATGAAGAGTGGCCCAAATATTAACTTCAAGTTATTGGTGGTTTTACTAGAATTCAAGAATCCAAACTGTCTTTCATCTTAATCCTCATACTGGCTGTTTGTTCCCACTGTCTGAAAGACCCATGTGTGAATTTCTGAACCCTATGAGAGAAAAAATACGAACTCTTTTTGTATCCTTTCTTTAAATGGTTGCCTAAAAGGAAAATTGCTTTTCCATCCCCAAATTCCTCTTCTTAGCCAAGAGACTCTTGACATTAAGTCCAGATCAGTCTTCAGGGTTTTTCCTTTAACTTTGGAACTGTGATATTTCCTGCATATAGCAGGAAATATCACAGTTTGGAATAACTAAACCATGTTACATAGCTAAACTTAAGTTGCTGCACTTTAAACTTTAGCTTTACATTTTGGGCAACCTGTGTCTGCACAAAACTGTCATTCCTGTTTATCTATAGCCATCCTAGCAGAATGGCATTGGAGGCAGTATCCTTTAGTCATCTTTTGTAACTGCACAACTAATGAGAGGGACTACCATGAGATTTTGGAGAGAAATGCATCTGTGAAACAGCGTTTACTGTCAATTAACAAATGTTGGTATTGCACTAAAGTAAGTTCATATAAACTCACTGGCAAGTGTCCCATTCTTTCTGATTGGGCAGTCACTCCATGGGAGAGGATACTGGAAGGACTGGAAGAAGTAGAAAATGCTCCAACCGATGATCACATTATAGTAGAGACCCACAAAGCCGCACACCTACAGACAGATAGATGGCGTTATGCGACAGAAACAGCCAGATAACATTTAATGAGGTACAAATATGTGATGTCAGGTTTGATATAGACATCACATGTGCAGAGGATCATCTGTGCAGAGTGAGAAAAACATGCAAATGAGGCAGGTGCTTTGTGCATGTCCCAATGCTGCTGTCAGTCTTTGGAGCAGCCTTGCCAGCAAGGACATTCAGAAGCTAAATAAGTTTGAGGGAAGCATGAATAATTGAAGTGCTCTCTTTTCAACAGTGATCTTCTGTGAGATATTTATAGCTGCTTCTGCAGCTCTGAAGTAAGACTACCTTCCACTCTCAGACACGTCAATACCTTCATAAACCTGCATCAAGATATAACTTTAACTAGATAGATAAATAGATAGAACCTCTTTGATCTCATCACCATGCTTCACTTGTCAAACTGCTTCCTATGGAGCCGCTAAAGACTTTAAGAGCACTGCTAAAGAAAGAGTGTACATTTGGCTCACAGTTAAAAAGATGATGGCTCTGTCTCACACTCCTTACAGGAACAGAAGCATCTCAGCTTACCATCAGACTTGACATTCCTATTCCACCCAGGCGGGGACAGACGTAGTTCCACACCCCGATACTTCCACGCCTGATCTTCTGACCCACTGCCAGCTCCAAGAAGAAGAGAGGGATGCCAATAATGAGGAGGAGGATGAAGTAAGGAACCAGATAGGCGCCTGAAACAACAAATAAACAAAAAAAGATTTGGTGTTTCTAAGAAAAAAAGTGTTGCTGTTTGGTTGGCTAACTTACACAGGAAATCACAAGTCCTTGTACCCCTGGATAGGGAGCTTTTTTCATGCTGTAAAATGCTAGTGCTAAGCTAATGGGTAGCACTAGGTGTCCTCTGGCTGCTACAGTAAAAGTAGGACAGTTGTATCAAACTGTGGGAAAATAACCTTTTTACTTCTCGCGTGATCCCACTAAACACCCTCAGTCACTGCTCTCAGGTTTTATGCGATAGGATAAAGTGCACGGTAAAGCGGGCTATGCTATGATGGGCCTCCATTAGCGGTATACCGTTGCGCCGCTGGTGTAGTGGTATCATGCAAGATTCCCATTCTTGCGACCCGGGTTCGATTCCCGGGCGGCGCACGAGTTTTTTCCCTCCCACAATTTCGTTGTGCAGTGACAAATTAGGGCGACTCTATTCTGTTGTCTGTTACATCTGGTTTAACTACAGTGAAAATAGTCAACCGATGGCTTCAATAACCATTGGCTCACACCAGTAAAACTACAATTAACTAAATAAAAAACGTAATGAACTGGATTGAGAGCATCCCAGCTGTTTGCTGACTACTTGCCAGATCACTGACTTAAGAACTCCTACAAAGGTGACTTGTGCAGCTTCAGCTTGTTAAACTGCAGCTATGCACTGCTGTCTGTTATGGAGGGTGTCTCTGACAAAATTACCTGCAATTTTTTGGGTTTGCAGCTGTTGTTGTTGCTGTGATGAAGACTGACAGTGGATTTTGTGTCTGGGTTAAATATTCACTGTACGTCTTAAGTACTAACCCTTCTGGAACCCCACACCGTAACCTATGGCCCAACCTAAGCTCTGAGATGCACCTCTCTAGAAAATATAACTATTTCGACTCAGCCCACAATGACTGTGATTGGTCAGTTCAGTAATTTTGTTTCCTCCTGTCCATTTCCTTCATTTTTTAATTTAAATAGAAAATAACAGATCAAGTTAAAGAAAGCAATCCCTCTGCTAACTACACACAGGGTACGTCGCAGATGTAACATAGAAGTAAAAATTAATGCCCATTGCATAACCTGGTATATTCCTGACAGCATTTTTGCCGGAATAAAACTTGTTTTGTTTAACTCAGCCTCATTGATAAATATTCTTTGAAATATAGTTTAATCTTAAAGGATGTCTGAATTTGTCCCCTTTGGAGCTTAATCCAGAGAGGAATCATCAGGACGCAACTGTGTTTTATGTGTGAAGGGTGAGTCATCATCCCGGATATAAAGACTTATAGCTGGCAAACATGTACTATTAATACATCAGAAGCGGGAATTACATTCAGTAGTACATGCATCTCACAGTCGGTGGAGTAATGAGGCAGAGAGATGAGAGGAGGCAAAAGGCTAAATCCAGAAAGCTGAAATAAAGAGGAAGTTAAATTTAGTGAGCGATTCTGGTCTCTTGCCAAACTTGAAATCCACTTCATCACCCGCTAGTTGAAACCAGAGGCCACTAAAAAATGTGATGCAGGATAGGCATCTCAGAGGAGGAAGAATGACAGAGGATGCTGAACGAGAAAGAGAAAGGCGTGTCCTGAGGAAAGGAGGAAACGAGAGAGGAGTCCACACATCAGTAGCGGCCAGCAACCCTGATCTTTAATGTGTCTGTAATTGGGTGGCAGACAGCAAATTACACAATGAAAAATGCCTGCTTGTCAAATCGCATAACCTGGCAAGTGCCGGTGGAAGATTACTGGCAGTAAATCTGGCCTATAGGCAATAAATCCTACGTATATGCTGTAAGTCAGGCACAAGCAGTAAAGCTAAAAACACTTAGACCAATGAAGCAAGAGCAGATCTGTCAGCCCATGATGACAAGGTGTTTTTCCTACAATGAACACCAGTTTACACTGCATGCGCCTCCGATTACATAGAGTACATGCATACCTGAGAAAAATAAAACCTCATACAGTTACATTCATTCTCCATACAGCTCTCTGTTTACCAAGGTATCAGTTGAGCCTGGCCTGCCCTACTGGCTATAGTAATCAATAATGCAGCTATTTTTAGACTTGGCTGCTTTATGCACAGTACAGCTGCTCTCTTGGCAGGTCTGAAATGAATGAAAGTGTCGTGTTGTTTTTGATAGTCAAGGTCATGAGATGAACAGCTCTCTCTGTGGCAAACGAACATGCTTGTCTGTAAAGAAAACAAATCCCATTGCTCGAATAGGACTGAGCGATCAATACCAAAATGTTAACAAGAATATTTTCTTAATATCCACATGCATCTGTTATAATCCCTAAGATAATTCTTGCTGATTATTAGTTATTTTCTGTTTGGTTTTCTCAGTTCTTTGATTATAGGTTACAAGTTTATTCTTGTTTATTTCATTTTTTCATCCTAATACTTTGGATGTTACCTGGTGAGTTTTAAGCTGAACCTTTGATAATATAATTTATTCTAGTATGGGTTTTGTATCCCTGTTTATTTATAAGATTTCTTCTGGATGGTTTTCATGTTTGATTTCTGTTTGGGCTGTAGGATCTGTAGCTTTTAGTTCTTTTTACTTTTGAAATTTAGCTTCTCTTTGTATTAGAGTTTGTTATTTATAACCTCTTATATTTTGCTGGGAAAATGTAGACACTCACTGTTGTACCTCTCTCCTGAACGCCTCTTTGAAACAGCGTTTCTAATTTGGAGTCATCACTCCATAACCCCGTTGCCACTGGTTTTCAGCCCAGTTATTTTTTGATGTCTTTTGTAGATTCAACTAAAAAAATGTATACATTATAAAAACATATAACATTATGTAAGATATACATTTTATGCCTGCTAGTAACAAAGTGCCTAAAAATACAATTTATAAGTGGTTCTTTGCTAAGTTGTCTGTTATGTGTAGACAAAACACTGGTTCATCCCCTTATGTGCCTTTTTGTGCTTGAACGATTCATAGGTCAGTGACATCGCTCTGAACACTGTGAGGAACCAGGACGACTGAAAATGAGTGAAAAAAGCAGGCGATGCCCAAAGAAAACCTTTGAAAGACCTTTAGAAAGCCTGAAGAGTTATTGCTCAACACAACTTTACAAAATGAATGTGACATCATGAGTTCTCAGACCAAAGCCATCGTTAACCTCAGTCTTCATTTGGGTTTGTAAAGATTTGTGACTAAAATTGTTCCACAGAGACTGAAATATAAATACCTGCTGGGAAAAGTACTACAGTAAGTGTCAAAAGAAAAGTGTTGAGCCACAAAGACACAAACTAATTTCTCCATCATCATAACAACTGAATGTGGATAAATGATAATTGATAATAAATTACTTCCTGGCAGTGTTGGTGGAGTAACATGTAAGGGACTTAATTAATTAAATGAAGAAATAAATGTAATTCTCATCAGTTCCATAGAATTTAAGTGCAAAATCCTCATGAGTAGGATGCCTGAAAGAGCTCAAGACCCAGACAGGCTGTTATGAATCATATTTAAAAAGAAGAATGTATATATGTGGTAAATGCTGTAAGTATTGCCTCTGACTCACCTCCTCCATTCTTTTGGCACAAGTAAGGGAAGCGCCACACGTTCCCCAGGCCCACAGAGAAGCCCACCTGGGCCAGGATGTACTGCAGTTTGCTGTTCCAGGCGGGTCGCCCATCGTTTTCAGGGACCTCTATCTGAGGGACTTTCTTCCCCGCCGCCCCTCCGACATTCAGGGAGCTGCTCTTGTAGTCGAGCGGCTCCTCGTGTGCGAGCAGGTCAGCCACCGACTCTGTGACGTGCTCATGGCTCTGCTCGCGCTGTGTCACCTTGCTGTTCTTAGGCATCAGGGAGGCTGAGGGTCAGGAGGGGGGGTGGGGGTGGGGGCGAGTGGAGAGAGAAACAGAGAGCGAGAGACGGGAAGAAGTGACGGAGGCCAAACGTCAGGTGGGGATGAAAGGAAGAGCGATGCTGAAGAGCGATTGCTGGATTTCAGTTCTTGGCTTCAGTCCTGCATCAGAAAAACAAAACAGAGCAATAGTCGCACCCGAAATGGTGTTTGGACATCATAACATTTAATTTAGTAATGATGTTGTATTATTAAATGATAACAACGTTAAGCATCTACGTTGTGAATAAAATAGTAGAAGGTTTCTGCCCTTGGTGAGTCTAATTTCCTGACTGTGATCGTTAAATAACACTTTGTACAGTAGCTGACACAAGTAATACCCCATTTATTGCTTGGTTAACCTCCTAATAAGCCACTGGATTGTAACACATGGTTATATCTCTCCAGAGCCAATAAAGAATGGCACCATAAAGACAGGATCACAGACAATTTGTCACAAAGACAGCTGTACGAATAAGATTTGGGGACAATTTTATTATGCTTCTGCATAAATGTGACCTAAAACATTACCAGAGGTTACTACAAGTCTTTAAGGGAGAAAATAAGAAACCAGCAGAACCAGTCACATTGATTTATTGCAGAATTTGATCCAATATTATACGTTTGTGATGAGGAGCAGTATTAGCAGTAAATTTGAATATAAAAGCAACAGGTGATGATGCTGAGATGTTAGTGGACTCTGAGCAGCATTTAAATATCAGACCTCTGATATAGTCTGAAAAGCACTAAAAGGAAGTGAATCGTGGCGTGAAGAAATGAGTTGTCTGAACACCCGAGGACCTGAGAAAAAAAGATGACTGATGCTCATCAGGCTGGAGAGGATTAAACAATCCTTTATAAAGAATTTAGACTCCACCAGTCGGGCATTTTGAGAGGTCACACGTGATTCCAGGGTAACTTTTAAGTAACTAAATGTCACATTGGCTATTGGACATGCTTATGAGTCTGCCACCAGGAGAACAACAATACAGAGGAATGCAGGGCTGCAAAGACAACATCACTGCTGTCCGTTTACAGCCTTTAGGGCTGTGTGGTAACGTCAGGAGACTTTGTGGATGCACAACACCAAAAACCATTTGGTTCATATGAAAAGAAAAACAAGAACAAGAACCTTATCCCATCTGTAAAACACAATCTTGTTGTGTCAAGATGTAGGCCTTTCTGCATTTGGGCCAGCACTCATGAAGTCTAAGTTATGGTAGCAAATTCTAAAAGACAAAAATGTCAAGACATCTGAAACTGAAAAACTGAGTCATGATAGCAATAGATGGTTTATATTTTTAAATTACCAACACAAAGTATTGTGAAAGGGCCAGAAGTGTGGCGCTCATGTGAGGAAACTCACAGAGATGTTGGAGTGCAATGTGCTCTGAGCTTTGGGGTGCGCTTCTCCACACCATCACACACGGCTGATCAATAGTTAAGGCAAATGCTTAGTTGCACTTCGTGCCACTTAAATGGGTCACATTGAGATACTGAAAGCAAAGATTCACACTACTTTGCCACATAGGGACGTAATATTGAATCGGTTAACTAAAAAATAAATGGCCTTGTTGTGTTGTTTGCTTGGGTTATGCTTATTAGGACTTTCCCACTTATTCTTAGCGCTATACAAATACGGGTCATTTACCATTTTACCATTTTCTTGCAACTGTATGCAGTATCCGAATTTAAGAAAAGCTCACCAGTGATTGGAACGGAAACAAAGCCCCTCACTGCAGCTCTTTGTATCTCATGCAATGTTTTCGGGTCCCAAAAATTCCCAATCCTGCAAATTGTTCTATTTAATTTCCCTGTTCTGAAAAGCTTAACTTTAGTGAAGCTTTTTTCATGTAAATCCTTTAATCCTCTGGAGCCTTGCGCCAACATCCATCCCCACCCCTCTTTGAGGGAGTGGTTGGTTCAACCCAAATGTAATAGAGGAAGTAAACACGATGCTTTGGATGAAGTGCCCTCATACGTTCTCCTTATTCACATCACAGGCCTGCATAGGCTCATTACTTATTGAGTGGGCTCTTTACTCCATCATGTTTTCCAATTGAGATGCAAAAACTGCAAAATATGAGGTCTGAAGTGAAAAAGAAAAGAAAAAGAAATTAACTAGAAAAAGTATTCTCTGTGATTGTGAGCTCATATTTCTAGTTCCACACTTGAGCTGAATGAAGGTGCTCTACCTTTCACGTGATGCTACAGCAGTGATGCGCCCGAGCTTCCTCCGTATCAGCCGATTCAGCAGACCTTAAATGCTCCACAAACCCTCTTAGAGCTTCTACCGACAACAACAAACCTACATATTCTTGATGCGCTTTTACTGTCCTAAAGAACCCCCCCCCCCCCCCACAAAAAACAAAACATCCCTAAAACAGATTTCCTCCTCTGTGCACAACAAGATGATCCCATGATGTAATAATCCAAGCGCAGCCATTCACAAGTCTTCATAATCCTGTGTGCATTAACTGTAAAAACCACCCGAGTGCTGCTTTTCTGTCTTGCCATTCAATCCCACGCTACAGTAGATATGTAATATCAATCAGCGACTGCATCATGGGGCCAACACTGGAAAAATAAAAACAGCAAACATCAACTAACCCATCCAATAATCCTCTGGAAAAAAAAAATCAGCACACAGTTCAGATGACCCCAGCTAATGCTAAGACCGAGTCTGTGTGGAGCAATTTCATACTACAGCAAAAGGTTGGAAGAAACCTTTGGGTATGGCTCGCTTTATCTGAGGTCATTCATTGTGCTGTCCTTCAGAGACTCTCACCGCACAGTTACAACCTGGCCTGGCTTTAGATATACAAGCTGCATCATCAGTCTAGTAAAAACACATGATTTGGATTTCTGTTTCTTGCCAACAGTCTGTGGCTAAAAAGAGATACCAGCATATATGAAAAGCAGTATGTCAAAGACATACAAACAGACCACGGTGTGTTAAAAGTTATATTCATTTGCAGATAAGGATGAAGGACCTCACCTATTAGCTAGAAGGTGGTTATTAGTGATACATGTACACAGTCATACACAGGTGCTGTTACTTATTGACAGTGTCACACACGACGCAAAATGCAGTTTGATTATAAAGAGGCAACCCTGTATACATCAGCTTCTGCAATCAGTCTCAATTAGATGTCCAGACTTCATTGATCAGCTGATCCTGCGATTATCAGCGAGCTCTACAAGTCTGAGCCACAGTTAAAGGTTAATCAGCTGTTTCACAAAGTAAAAAGTGTTAAAAGTCTGAAGCACGCATGTCTTTAATGGCCAAATGGCAGCATTAGACCTCAGAGGCTGGGACTGTGTGAATTGAAAGCATGCAGGATGTGAAAATCTCCATCATCAACACTACGACAGAGATCACTGTCTGGAGCACCAGGTGAGACATCTGGTGATGACAGCGATACCTCTGCCTCTGTTTTCACTGCTCGTCCTGAGCAGAATCAAGGTCACTCCAGAGCCCAGACCTGCGTGCGTCGCGGAGCACATTTGAATCTTGATGCCTTTTTGTTCGCAACATAACTTCTCTTTAAAGTTGGCAAGCATCTCAGGTATGACACAGAACAATTAAAACTACTTTTAAGCAGAAAGAAATGTTAAATGAAGCAATGGCAGGAAAAGAGTTTCTCACCGTGAGTCTTGTACAGCAGTATAATCCGGGTTTAAGCGATCGCAGTTGTCAGAGAATATCTGGAGAGAGGCATGAATACATCCACCACGAGCATGTGTATGTGTGTGTGCGGCTGTGGTACTGACTGAGCGCTCACAGGACAGTGCAGGACGGAGCATCACATGCTGCACTGCCAACAATTGACGTGCAGGGTGGAGAGCGCACCGTGACGCACGAAGTGGCTCTTATTATCAACAGTGGCAAATTAACACGCCCCACTCTTTCACTTGTTTGAGATCCATCACGGCATCTCTGCGCCGGAAGAAGAACGCCGAGTGAATGAAGGGGGCTACAACCGTGCGCGGATTTGTCAAGGTTATCCACTCCTACCTGAGGAAACGACCGACTGACGCAGTTTTCGTCATTCGCTTTTCAATTGATGGGAATTTGAAGCCGTTCAGCCATGACCGGTCGGCACACTGAAAAACAGTGCTCAGGAAAAAGAAAAAAACAAACATATTTAAGGTAGAGCTCAATGAGCCTGGTTTCTGGTGGCAGTATTATGATGAAATGAGCAAAATGTTGAAATGTGCGTTTTATAGCGGAGAAGAGTCAGCGTTGATAGGAAATGTTTATTTTAAGAAAATCTGATAACAATAATCACACGCAGATCTGGGCAACAAAACAAAGAAAACAACCATATAAAGCTCAAATTAACGTGGTGTCTAACAAAGTTTTGCGCTTTTATTAAAGGTCATGCACAAAAAACAGGAATATTATAAACCTGATATAAACAGTGAAGGACAGGTTTCCAAGATTCAGGTCAGGGTCAGGTTTGCAGACCCCTTCATCCACACTGACCTGGCTCTCTACCAGACTCACCTCATCACCGCCTTTGCTTTCTTGACGCTTCGTCTCATGCATAAACATTTGCTGGTCACAGGCTTATTCTGACATTTTCCTTGGGAGAACAGCCACCCCTCAGACTGTTCATAGTTACCTGTTAACCATGAATTTTTTTAGCTCTGCACAAATGAAATTGCTTGATAAAAGGATTTTTGGGAGCCAGTATATGAGCAGAAAAAAACATATAAGCAGATAATCTTACTGTTTTCAAAGACACAGGAAAGGGAAACATGAGAAGTTTTAAATTACTCAGCAATAAATAAGCATTAATAAATCAACAGTAATCAATAATTGAAATGACTCAGCATCAGCTGGAAACCAGACTGGAGCCGCTGCATGACTCTGGGCTGATGCGTTTGTTCCTGTTAGACATGTACCTCAGGCTGAGGCGATGAGGTGTTATTGTTGCCTTCTTGTCCAGAAATGATTGTAAAAGTCAGTAAAACCCAGTTTAGGAACTAAAAATACCCAGTAACTATTCACACAGAGATTATTTTTAATATTTCCCAACATGGACTCCACTGCAGTAATCTCAGACTAATAGCTTTATCTCTGTGATGAAACTGTAAGTCATGAGGTGGGTGGTCATTTCTCTATTGAGACATGGACGTGCGACACGACTGCAGCAGACCGAGTCACCCAGGGGACCATAAATCATGCACCATCCAGCAGAATATTCTTTATTACCACCGAGATAGGGGGAGAAGATAGTATTGAGAGGCCATTTTTCATGCTGAGTTTATGGATTTATTTTGCTCCCACATGTCCGCTTCCTGTGCTTTAACTTTGACGTGTCTGCATCATTATCAGATTCTTTTTAAATGGAAGGATTATTATTAATGATTATAATCATTAATAATAAGACATTATTCGATTATTATTATTCTATTTTGATTGAATATAGCAAATGAGTGTAATTACCTGCTTTTAAACTCTGTCGGAGGCCAGAATCCTGTTTAACAGTTTTAATTGACACACACAAAAAAGTCGAACATGACCTTTGTAGTGTAAGAGAAGCAGGTTTATTCTTGTGCGGCAGACTTGGTTAAGGCGGAATCAAAGTACACAAGACAAGCTCGCTCTCACACATTTCTCCTTTTTTTCTCACTTGACGATGCTCTTGACACACCTTCATCTGACTACTGGGAGCAGTTGCCACAGCAACCCCAGGATCATATGACAGACAAGCCTCATCTCTGCCATCTCTTTCCTGCATCCCCTCACCCCCATACTTTGCTTTCTCCGGTTTGCAAACTGAAGTTCCAGTGGCATCCCGTAAGAAGGAGAGGAATGAACATATAATCTGTGTTAAATCAAAACTGTTAATCACCAAAGTGGCTGTACCCGCTTTAGCTTCTAGAACATTTACCTCACCTGGTCTTGTGGAAGATAATAGGAACTCTATGATGACTTACAAGGCATAGTGCATTAACTGTAAAATAAATGTTTGATGCTCAGCTGCCCTTGACCAAAGCTACGCAGCCTCAGTTTCTGCTGCAGGCCATCTGCTAACTGGACAGCAGGGTTCCACTCAGCATTACGATTGGTCTTTAGGGGTTGAGGGTTATTAAGCCTGCATCAGCAGCCTTTCAGACATGTGGGACTATTGTCACAGTGCTGCTGCCGCCCTCTCTTGTTAGCAAATGAACCAACAGTCCCATGTAGATTCAGCATTGTTCTTGCTTTATATGCACCACAGGACTTTTGATCAGCCTGGAGTTCAAGGGTCCAGTTCATGTCCAGGTGCTCTGGTTGCTTTCTGATTTTGTATTTCTTAGCTGTGTTTATTGTACAGGTGCACTCAGTTTGCTCAGCCTTTTAGTCTTGGTTGTGTTTTAGTGCTGAAGTTCATGCATGTTTCTATCTTGTGTTTAGGTTTACTTCCTTCCTTGTCTGATTGTGTTTATTCTCTAAACCTGTGTCTAAATTTAGTTTGGCCCACATGTTGGCCCCCTAATGTTGGCCCCCTAACTCAAGGAATAAACCAGTGTTATGTGTCAGTACAGGTGGGGCACTTTGCTACCCCACCTGTCACAGAAACACATCATTCGTTTCATTTCTTTACCTAACAAATTCTAAAGATAACACTGTTTGACAGGCATTAAATAGTATTTTCGTGCACCAGCAAGGTGATTCCAAAGAAGCAATTAGCTGAAAAAATCAAAACATTTCACTGTGGTGTAGGTGTTACAAACACAGTTTATTTCCAGTCTTATATTCCTCTTTGTCTTAACCACTGGGCCTTTTTATGATCAGCGATTGTTCTCACTGTCCTTCCTTTCGCCTTAAAGAGCCTCTCTTTAAAACCTTTTTCTCAAACAACATATCTCCTGTTTGTTTTGGGTTTTTTGTTGTTGTTTCTCTCGACCGTTGGTGCCTGACGTCAGCAACCTTTCGCAACACATCTCTGCTGTTCACCTTCAGTCGTCTCCAACTCCACGTCGTCTCCCTGCTGTTTCGCAGCATTCATTGCTGCTCCCCAACACCCACTCACATGTGCTCAGGCATTATGCATCTGCAACACCACATCCGCCCAGTACTTTTCCCTTACTCTAGTCTCATTTATATTCCCCCTGTCCCATCCCTTTCTTTCTCCCCCCTCCCTCCCTGCTGTTTCTTCGTTCGTGGTTTGCGCTGTCTGGGTCACTCTGAGCTGCTAAAAAAAGCTTCACCCTGCACTGGGCTCTGTGGTCTCGCTTACACAGCCCATTATTCTCAGTACAAGTGCTTGAATAAACATGCTTACACGATCACTGACATTTCTACTGTAGGCGAGTGAGTATGGACACATTTAAAAGGTGTGAAAAGGCTTGTCAAAGTAACTGATTGTCCACATGTTTGACATTTCACTAATTCTGCTGGATTATTTTCGGGCAAAAAACAAGACACAAGTCGTCTATTAACACAATCAAACAAAGGCTGTTTTCATGCAAGTCATAATTCAGGTGTATCTTTAACACAGCAAATGCACATGACTCGTACTATTAGCTCTTACATTATTCTCTGTTGAGGCAGCATTAACTGCTGCCTGTGCATGAGTGCGTGGGGATATGCTGGTGTCGTGCAGGTGTTCACAGGACACAGGAGAAAGTGGGTCATGCTTAGCTCTGACAGACTTAGTGCAGCGCTCACTCCAAGATATTTTTTCCAAAGAATTATTTACACATATTTTACTCAAAATCTGCTGTGTGAGAAGATTTTCACTAATTAATATTAATCAGACATAATGATAGGTCTCATTCGAGGACTGTGATTTCAGTGACATCAGTGGGATTGAGTTTCTATTGAAGATTGGAAATTCATCATGACTCCATCCATGCTGGCTCAGGTTACACAGGCGAAAGGCCGGCTGTCCTTTGGTTGGCGGATGCCGAAAAAGCACAGGCAGATCTGTTACCAAGCATCTGTTTCAGATGAAAGCTGTGGAGCAGTGGATCAGGTCACGATGTTCACCTAAAAGCAACACACAAAAATAGAAATTCATTAAAAGCTGTTTTTTCCCCTCCGTTAATCCAGATTTACCCTTTGACAGCTCATTAACAAAAACCTTGGTACGCAGTTCTGTTTTCAGGGGTGAACCTCGTATCTGTTTCACTGTGGTCGAGGTTTAATATTTCTGTGAATTTGTAGCGGCAGCTTTGGGAAATTTGACCTAAAATGATTTAATTTGGCAAACACTTTATATAACGCTTACTGACAACACTGCTGTTTCCAGCTGCTTATTTTGTGGTATGAACATGTTCATGCTACAACAAAATCTCTTTTAACCCATTGCCACTGTTTATACGTCATTTATTTGCTCTACTTCAATGATTAGAGGCACCACACTTCTCCACTCATGCTGTTTTTGTAGACACTCTTAAACCAATTTTAATACTGGACAGCAGATTGCCTTGCTGGACCTGTGAGGGGACATGTGACTCTCCGTGGAAGAACCTCACCAGATGGCCTCTCAAACAGGGGCCTGTCCAGCTCACAGGGTTGAGGACAAAGCTCCTGTCCCCATTTTTTTGGACAACATAATCCTTTTAAAATACCCCTGCAGCAAAGCACTCTTAACAAAAAAAAAAAAGTATTGTTGGTGCAACACAGTTGGTGCTGCAAATAATCAGGTCAAACTCACTGTGAAAAAACCCCAAATATACAGGTTTAAATGTGGCAAAAAGACATGATTTTGTTTATTTGGAGATAGGCTGGACAGAGCAAACAGTTAATGATATTGATGTAACTGTAGCTAGGCATGGATTTATATTTGAATGAGCATGAAGAAAGTGGATGGAGATGCTTTGAAACTGGAAGCTTTTCTGTTCATAATAACTGCACAACCATTTCCCGCCCTGCTGTCATTATGCCTGTAATCCTACATGTGGGAGTGCCCTACATACGTGACTCAGGGTTTTATCTCTCTGTGTTATCAATGTTAACAATGAATCCCACATAATAGGAATAATGTGGAAGATGGTGATCTCATTTTAGTAGGAGCTACAATCATGTGACCAAAACGTTTCACAGGACTCTCTGCAGTCCAGTGAAACTGAGCACATCCTGACTGCATCCACATGAATGAAGAGTGTAAGTAGCAGCTAGGTGCTGCTAAATGCATTTGATGAATTGATAATCAGCAAGTGTGAACATCATTCGACAGTATGAAAGATTAATCACAAGTGGAAAACATCTTCCCAGGAAGAGAGTAATATAGAGCTACTACAGTAACAATTAAATTAAGAATAGAAATGCAATATCATCCTGAGAACTGAAGGAAAAAAGTATCTTTCAGTTAATTTTTTTGTGATTTCCTGTCTCGTTGGAGCTAAAAGAAGCCACCGAAATGCATGAGAAATCACTGGAAAGACCTGGATTTCCTAGACTTGGTGCGTTAGCTCAAATGGACCTAAAAAATCCATTACAGAGGACATAAATGAACAGGCTGGGTTTCAGGAGGATATAATGGTTTTATATTTTGCTTGGAGTAGTATAGAAGAGTAACTAGACATGAAAATGTTTCCAGCTGAGCTGTTTCTACCACTGATACCCAAAGGTTTCTGCTATAGAGACAGTCTGTTCTTTGATTTCCTGTTTCACTGAAGATGTTAAAAGAAGCTTCTCTGCCCTCTGGTGGTGTTTCTGTGTTCAGCATGCAGCGGGCCAGCAAGTCACAGACAGACGGACATAAACGGATTTTAACCGCTGTTCACTTCTTAAAGCACAGTTTGCACTTCTAATGGCGAATAAATTGTGCTTACAATAACTAGCAGACTGAGCAGTCTAAGAAATTGCCACTGTGACATTTAACACGAGCAGTCTGAAGGAAAGAGGATACTGAAAATATCTGATTCACTCGGTTTAACAGATCAGGTTCTTGATTGGTTCTCATCATACCTAAAGGCCAGAAATGAAAGTGTGATTACGGTTTAGAAAATCAGACTATTCAAATCTTACAGATCATCCTGCAAGTTACCTCTCACTTAAAGCGTGCACTTCAATCTAAAAACTGTCTCCTCAGCTCATCACATTTCTACAACTCTGTTCTTCGAATAGGGGCAATGACCAGCTGCACCTACCGGGCTATTTCAGACACAGCACCGCAGGATGCAAATAACTTGTTTGATCCTATTATGGCAGTCA
>NW_024582661.1:66041-85138 GCF_018398535.1 Haplochromis burtoni | reverse complement strand
CCCACCGCAACTGTTTTCCTGTCTGGTATTATCACAAAATCAGTGTACTTACTTCAAGGGCACCTGCAGCCTTCCTGTGCAGGCATTACGCCACTTTTAAACTAAATCTTCAAAATATATAAAAAAAAAATATTAGATTATTATTTTATATTTCAATAAGAAAATTAAAGTTATAGTAATCTCAAAGCCAAGTGTTCTCTTGCTTTGGGCCTCTTCTGTTTATGCAGTGCTTCAACCATAATGCCACAACCTGTTTTAAAATAAGCTTCTGCCTGCAGGACTGTACTTTGACCTCAGCAACACAGCCGCACCCTCTTTTATAATAGGTGAGCTAGTTTCCTTTTTTATGGATTGACAAGCCACGGCGCCAATCGGCTTGTTTTACAGGAAGGTAGGCGGGACTTCCTGTACAGTAGTGCAAGTAATCCAACATGGCGCTTACGTTGCTCGCCTGAGAGTGCAGTGGGAAGCGCTTTAAGTTCAGCTCGATTTCAGTAGTAGAGTTCATTAAAGCGGATCAGGCTTTTAGAAATGAAGGGGAAAGAGCAATCGCCGATGAAGAAGCGCTCCCGGGCGCTGGATGATAGCAGAGACCGAGGAGGAAGCCACCTGAGCAGCAAGAAGAGCGGAGCCCTGTCGGCGGTTAGCGGCAACACGGGTAACGGCTCTGCTTACAGCGGCTCTTCATCCAGGAGGAGCTTACACAACGACAAAAGAGACCTGAGGGATTCGGACGGACACAGCACATCCAGTCGGACTAGCAGCGGCTACGACTACGGAGTTGTTTCCGGGAACAAGCCGCACGGTGGCGCTGACCTCGCCGCGGAATCCTCCAGGCCGGGTTCACGCAGCGACCTAAGGCCTCCGTCAAACCCAGGAAGTGAGTACAAGACTTTGAAAATCAGCGAGCTGGGCTCCCAGCTCAACGACGAGGAAATAGAGGACGGCCTGTTCCACGAGTTCAGGAAGTTTGGGGACGTGAGCGTTAAAATGACCCGAGAAAACGACGAGAGGGTCGCGTTTGTGAACTTCAGGCGACCCGATGACGCCCGGGCTGCCAAACACGCCCGCGGGAAGCTGGTGCTGTACGATCGGCCGCTGAAAATAGAGACAGTCTACATGAGCAGACGGAGGAGCCGCTCCCCTGTTGCTAAAGACGGCTTCCCCGCGGGACACAGACCCCTACACGCTCAGAAAGCTCTGTCTCCCTCAGGCATGGGGTTCAGAGACTACCGGCTACAGCAGCTGGCTCTGGGCCGTCTGCCCCCTCCCCCTCTGCCGCCTCCTCACCTCAGAGACGTGGACAGAGACAGAGATTTTCCCGTGTATGAAGGCAGAAACAGACCGCCTTACATTCCCGAGTGTTTCCGCGATGAGGACATGTTGAGCCCCGAGGACGACCAGAGGGCAAACAGGACTTTGTTTTTGGGCAATTTGGACGTGACTGTGACGGAGAGTGACCTGAGAAGGGCGTTTGACAGGTTTGGAGTGATTACAGAGGTGGACATTAAGCGCACAGTGAGAGGCCAGAGCAACACCTATGGATTCATCAAGTTTGAGAACCTTGACATGGCTCATCGGGCCAAAGTGGCCATGGCTGGGAAAATCCTGGGCCACAGCCCGATTAAAATAGGATATGGGAAACCTACGCCCTCGACCAGGCTGTGGGTGGGGGGGCTCGGGCCTTGGGTTCCACTTGCTGCACTTGCCAAAGAGTTTGACCGCTTCGGGACCATCAGGACTATAGACTACAGGAAAGGTGATGCGTGGGCTTATATCCAGTATGAGAGCCTGGATGCTGCTCAGGCTGGGTATACTCACATGCGTGGCTTCCCTCTCGGTGGCCCCGACAGGAGACTCAGAGTGGACTTTGCAGAAGCAGAGACTCGCTACCAGCAGCAGTATACGCAGCTTCCTCTCCCCCTGCCACACTATGAATTAGCCACCGAGCCATATTCACACCGCCTTTCTGATCCAGTGAGAGCGAGAGAGCGGTCCCCTCCACTTCCTGCTCGCTTCAGAGACCGGGATCTCTACCCTGCTGAATATTCTGGCCTCGGTGCACATGAGAGGATGCGAGGTTTTGACCCGGCAGACCGTCTGGACAGGCGCTGGTCACTAGAACGGGAGCGGGAGTTGCAAAGCAGAGATTTGGCCCGCACAAAGAGACCTTTAGATGAGGGTTGGCGGCTGGAGCACTCTCCTGACGGCAGTAACTTTGGTCTGCGGCGTCATGGCAGCTCTCTGGACCGCAGCCCGGGAGGGAGCAGCCGAGATGGGGGGCGCTACAGTGACCCCGAACGCTTGCCTCGCTCTGGCAGAACCTCCCCAGTCAAAGACAGGAAGAACAGCCTGGACGCTGGGTTTGTGGACAAAAAAAGGAGAACACGCAGCCCATCAGAGCCACGCTCCGGCTCCGAAAAGGGGCGCAAACACAAAGTCAGTGACTCCTCCAAGAGCCCAGCGAAGAAGGAGGACCGCTCAGAACATCTTTCCTCCTCTACAAACTCCTCCAAACCCGGTCAGCAGCCTGACCCAGATGCTGAAAAACAGAAGCTGAGTCAGGTCTGGCAGGGCGTCCTCCTGCTGAAGAATAGCAGCTTCCCCACCTCACTGCACCTGCTGGAAGGGGACATGAAGGTGGCTGCCAGTCTGCTTGTGGGCGGCTCTAAAGGGGGCCAAGTTTCCCAACTGAAGATCAGCCAGCGCCTGCGCCTGGACCAGCCGAAGTTGGACGAGGTCTCCCGTCGCATCAAGGCCGCCGGCTCCAGCGGACACGCCATCCTCCTCGCTTTGCCTTGGACATCCGACGACAGCGGTGCCCAGGACGCCGTCAACTCCACCGAGAGACCCCTGAAGAACCTGGTGTCCTACCTGAAGCAGAAAGAGGCGGCAGGTATCATCAGCCTCCCCGCTGGGGGCGGCCGTGACAAGGACCACGGAGGAGTACTACACGCTTTTCCCCCATGTGAGTTTTCCCAGCAGTTCTTGGATGCCTCTGCCAAAGCCTTTGCCAAATCAGAGGATGACTACTTGGTAATGGTTATTATCAGAGGAGCATCATTGAAAACCCCCCCCCCCCAAAAAAACCCCAACAACAACATGTTTCATGTCAGACTCAAAACTGTTAAACTGTGAGATGTAAACACAGGGAGAAGAAGTGGTATTAAAGCAGTGCAGGAGACAAACAGCAGGATGCAGATTTTAAGCTCTCTTACCTGCTTCTATTTCATCCTGGTGAAAGTTTATAAAATTAAAGTCAAACTGAATTATGTACATTTTTATAAGTTGATGAATTTGATTGTTAAATCAGGTGAATTTTCCCTTCTACTATTTAGATATTTAGATTAAATGCACATTACCTGAAGGGTACTATCCTAAGGTGAGTCCAGAGTGAACTACAGGTCTGTGAATCAGTACTGTGTGTGTTGCCTTATCGTTTAAAAAGAACAGGTCCTTTATGTGCTTTTCACACAACTCCTGCCTACAACAATGAGCTGAAGATCCAGAAGAGAGCATTTAGCCTCATTTTTGGTATTTGAAATCAAACTTATGTACACTGTTTTCTTTTTTTTCTTTTCTTCTCCTGATTAAGGAAGTCCATTTGCTTTAAAGCATTATCCGTTGGCCAGTAATTGACCTACACCAGATGTTCGTATGTGTTTGGTTTTCTTTTTCTTTTTTTTCTTGTTTTTGTGACCAAGTAAAACATTTTTTTGAAGACTTCCAAATTCCAACTTTCAGTAAATGATCTTTAAGATGTCAAATTATAGCAGAAAGAGCAGTTAAACAGACCAAATCACTCCATCACTCCTTCTGGATATTCATGTGTAAAGTTAAGGTACACGAGAGCATCAGGAGTTTCAAGTATAATTTACATTACCAGTGCTTTTGTGTGTGTATGTGTATTTGCGTGTGTGTGTGTGTGTGTGTGTGTGTGTGTGTGTGTGTGTGTGTGTGTGTGTGTTGTGTGTGTGTGTGTGTGTGTGTGCGCGCGCCATGTTTCTGAGTCATGTTACTTTATGACTAAGTGGAGGTTTGTCATCGGTGCTTTCACAATTTTCACCAAGCACTTGTACCAGCAGCAGCCGTTTGTGAGGGGATGGACACAAGCAGCAAGCTCTGCGAGCTTTCATTTCTCAAAGGCGTATCAGGATCCAACTACTGATTGATCTTTAAATTATTATTATTATCCATCTGAAATTGTGAAAAATGCTCCCTGATTGACCAAAAGTCCAAAACCCGAGGACTAGATTTTTTTCGTGTGTGTTTGAAATTTTTTGCTTATCGTTATCTTTTAATATTTTAGTAACGAGCTAAATCAACTCCCCCGCAGTCTCAATGCAAATTTTACAAGGCTAGTGTGTGTTGTCGGGCTCTTATTTTGAAGTATGGGGTTGCTTTTTGTGTCCTTCCCTTCTCCGTTGTGTGGTTTGTTTGTTTTTTTTTTATCCACAGTTTGGTTGAGCATTTATTGTTTGATCAGATACCTCACTCAGTTTGTCATGTTTTAACTCACTGATTACAATTACTACCCTAAGAAAGCATATTGTTTTTGTTTTGTTTTGTTTTAAAAAAAAAAAAGAATGATGTAACGCTTCCTAAACTGAACAGGGTATTTTCGCTGAAGGTCTTTTTTTTTTTTTTTTTTTCTTCTTTGCCTGATTGTGAGTTTCCAAAAAAGAAAATGTTGCAGTTCGATCAGAGGACTTTGGTGTACGTTTCCACACACACGAGGAACGGAGGCCATGTTCAACTGGCCATACTTGCCGCCTTCAAAAAGGGACTCATAATGATTGTTTTTCATGCTTTGATTTGAGTACTGTGTTTCAAATGGATAAAGAGTGATTTGTGCTGTATACTCAGGATATCTGAAGAGAGAGAGAAATGGAGATCATCAATGCTCATGGGCCTAAGAAGTATACCTGTCAGCAAAAACACGCAAAGTGCAACATGCACTTCATACATCTTGTCTTAATAAATTTACTCTTTCGTGGGAAACACGAGTGCCTCGGAAGACAACTTTTGTGACCTTTTTCTGTTCTTGGAATTTTCTGTGAAAGTCTTTAAAAAAAAAAGAGAGAGAGAAAAGGGGAAAAAAGGCTTTCACTTTGACAGCAGGAGGCTTCCCGGCAGACGTGAGAGGAAGTGTGAGAATCGAGGGAAAGCCTCTCAGTTCTGTGTTTTCGTGATGCTCGACATGTGTTCGGTGACCTCTCTTGTGAAGAGCTTTTCCATATGACCTTCATTGAGATTGAAATTTGGCGGTGCTAGAATACTTTGTGCAGCCTGTTTGGGAAAGGAAAATGTAGAGTCCCTGTGCCTCCTCAGACCTGTGGCTTATTCCTCGGTCGCCTTTGTGCGTGCGGAGGTGTGACACAGAACCTGCTCATCTGAGAGCTGTTTCTCAACAGGGCTCGTCTCAGCGGGAGCTTTTTCTTCCTCCCCTCATCTGGTTCCAGCAGCGCACTGGTGCACAGTGTGTTTGTTCAGCGTCTGCAGCAGGAGCAGTGTTTGTGTAGTTGCTTATTGTTCTTGCATCGGAGTTTTAAAGAAGAAGATCTCCGTGCTAGGGCCAGACCTGCCGCCTCAGCCTGTCGGAGAGGAGGTCGAGGCGGTGAGACGGCGTCTGCCAAATATCGGAAAGGAAGCGCAGTGGAGACGAGAGATCGCCCCGGTTGAGGCCTGAGCAGGGAATCCTAATCTTTTAGTTGGTTTGTTGATCTGATGATTTATGCACTTTTAAAAAGATTGTGTGCCAGACTGCATATGAAAGCACAGAGACGAGAGGATGACTCCCATCGTAGTTTCCTGGTTGTTCTTCAAACAAAAGGGACGGCTACCCTTCAGCTCCAAGTATCTGCACGGTGCTCCAGCTCAAGGTGTCCCCTGGAGGGGGTGGCGTGAAGCGTAACAGCTTTACGCCTCCTGGCTGCTCCCACCCCTCAGGTAACGTATACTGATGGCCACAACGACACGAGCGGGTACGTATTGTAATGTCAAAGAGCACCACAGGCACACTGTTGCTTAAGTAAAAGCTGGTAAGTGCAGGGGTGAGAAAAAAAATAGCAAAAAAAAAATCAGTTAACATGCAGTAAAATTACAATAATTCTGATTTTGTTAAAAGCATAAAAGCCAGAGATTAGTGTTGAGCTAACATTGTCACAGTTTCTGTCAGTGACAGTCGGTGAACGTTTCTTTCCTGTTGTCTCACCAAATTGCGGTTTTACATCCCATAAACTGCTGTAACCTAGCAAAAGATTTCATTTCATTTCAAAAGGTACTTAAAATTAAGCTCTCTTTGCGTGCATTAACATGTGAGTAAAGTTTAATCTCAGTGAGACGGTGCTGTAGTTGCCTTTAATTGAAACCTTGATTTTTCAAAGTAAGTCAAATATATGTGCAGGAGTGAAACTCATAGATGTAAAATAAATAAATAAAATAACAGAGTAAATGGGAACAGCCAGGAAAATGGAAATGGTTCAGGTGCACTAAAGAACAATGCTTCAGCAGGCCTGAAAGTCTGAGTGACACAGAAGGATAATGTAATGCAGGCAAGATTATTATAGTTCACTAAAAACTAAAATAGGTATAAAAAAAAAAAAAAAAAGACTTTTGAAAAAGAAACAATTTTGTGTACTTTGAAAACTAAAATTAAAAAAAAAGTTTTAGAATTTGGTAAAAATTGTTAGCACAACCTGCCTGACGAGGCTTTGGAAGCCTACAGGACTGTGAGTCGACTGCTTTCAAAAGTTCAGTGTTTATATTGTAGCATCGACACTGATAATCTGAAATCTTGTCTCTGGTGAATGCTCTAAAATGAACAAACGTACTCTGGAAAGTAAAGTTAAAGTAAAATAAAAATAGAAGGTAAAAAAAATCCAAAACTGTAATAACTGAATATATGTGTATATATAATACAAATACACGGTAAACTAAACATTACAAAAATGGGGAAAAGTAGATCTCAAGACCATTATAATTTGTAAGTGCTCTTACCTGCTCTGAGAGAAAGATGTCAATGTTAGAGGCCTGCGGCTGATCCAGATAATGATAGTATTGATACCAGTGATGGTATCGGATGGATACTGGAATACTAGGATCAGTACTTTTTCCATCATCCGAGTTCAGAATGAACCCTCTGAGCTTTTACTAAATATTTGTTCTGAAAATGAAAAACTATAACTCAGACATACACTAGAAACATTTCTTAAACATTTTCCAGTTTTAAAATACATGAAAAGCTGAAATGTGTCTTAAATTTGTATTATTAACTAATTATTGTGGAAAGTAAAAATCACAGTGATTAGTTGGTCAGTAAAATTTATCCAGATTTTGCAAACTGATGATGATTCATCTCATAAATCATTGCACATTGCTCTTCTCTACATAAGCTGCCTTTATAAGATAAACGTATTGGTATTAACAATGCTGTGCTTGTACTAAACTTGCAGTATTGCCCAGTGAAAATAGTGCTGTGTATCATGGATATAGATGCCCTGCAGTACAATCAGTCATCAGCAGGTGCTGTCAGTCACAACAGCCTCAGTTCTTACTCGTTATGATGGCAGTCTGTTTAGTTTACTGTATTCTGCGCTGCTCGCCGCGGTACATGAGGCGTGCAAATTTTGTTTTACAGCTTCAGGTTTAGTCGGTGCAAAGGTTCAGGCCAACGGGATTGCTTGCTAAATCAGAGGAGGTGCAGGCGCTTGGATTTCTGCAGGGATAAAGGTGACTGAAGCTTGATGTTGTTATAGTGAACTAAAATTAGGTGTGGAAACCACAACAAGAATGAACTGAACCATTTAAAAAGTCACATATAAATGAAAACAAAGGGGGAAATGGCCGAGGAGACAGTTTATGCATGTTTATTAAACTTGGGACGTTCACATGAGTGACTGTGAGTCAGCTGTTGATAAAATATTTGGGTTTTTTTCCGTCTTATAAATACCCTCCACATATTAATAATAAAAAAGTAAGCATTTCAAAATAAAATTAAAATGAGCAAACTCAGTGAAACAGTTTGAAATCAAGTGGAAAAACAAAAACCTTTCTATGATTAATGAGTGAGTGTATCCCAGGACCATGCCTTTTAACTTCAAAGGAATTTGCCATCATTTGTGATCATTAGAAATATCAACTGGTGTGAGTATTATTACATCGCCTCCAGCTCTGAATCTAAACCTGCACACCTGGAAACGTTTCTGCTGTTTCACTGAGTTTTAGGCCTGTTTTGTGAAAATCCAGTTCTTTTTGTTTTGAACATGTTTTAAAGATGCTTCTAATCAAAATGTTGAGTGTTTCAGGTCATTCCCTCGACACAGAAGCAAAGAAGAATGAAAACATCCTCAGTGGTTTGCCCTCTGAACGCAAAAAAAAAGCCCGCTTCACACTGTGGGACGCTGGCTCTGTGAGTACAACTTAATTAAATTCAAATCTTAATTAAAGTTTTTTATTGTTTCTCATAATAATGTGAACATCAGCTGATTTTGTGCTTGAATAAAGGCAGCTGTTCTTTAAACGTTTCTGATTGTCTGTGTTTATTTTGTATTTGTTTGAATGATGAACATTGAGCCTTGAGCGGAGCGATATTAAACAGAGGCTTTGTAGCTTATATGGGGGGAAAGTTCAGCTATTTTCTCATAAGTAACATCCAGTCTCCCGTGTGCAGGATGAACACGTTCATTCTGACACAAATAGGAGACGGTCACTTTCATCTTTATGATTGCACAACTAACGTTGCGTTTGCCAGATAAAGGCAGCAACAGTATTCTTCACTTCAGAGGGACTTTTACAGAGAGTAGATAAGAGAAACTAAATCAGGATGTAGTGAAAGTGAGGACACCTGAGAACAGGTGTGGCTTACAGTTGGATCTATAAGCTTTTGGAAGATTAAACATGTTGACAGGAGCCTCTAAAAATGGGGTAAATGGTTGTAAAATGAACAGTTATGTCAATACTTTTCTGAAAAATGTATTTGGTGTCCTCTGTGTTGGTGCACAGAGGCAAAGTGTGTCATCATCAAATACTTATTGAACCTAACTGTGCAGTTTCACCACCGGAGCTGCGTTGTGTTCTTCATCTCATCGAGCTCAGAGTTTATATTTCTCCTGCACTTTTATAAATCACTCCCAGCGTGTTATTCCTTTTTAGGTTAAGCTATGAGGCCGGAGATATTCTGGAGAAAATGTTTATGAGTGTGCTCCCAGATGTTTGTGCAACTGAAGTGAAAAGTTGCTCCAATTGCTTCGATCTGGCAGCTGCTGCAAGAGGAGAACATTTCTCCTGCCGTGTAGTCGTCTTTAGAGTGCATCGGCCATGATTGTTGAGCACGACGGGCTCCGCTCTGTCCCGATGGAGTGAAAAACTGAAACATTGGGAACACCAATATAAGATTAACAAATAATGAAAGACAACAGTGACTGATCTGTTCTTCCACCAGCCTCCATCCTCTGCTTTTGAGACCACCAAAAAAAACATTTCATCTATACAACGTCAGGGCAAATCCTACATACTCCATGCAAGCATGAAAAAATGATCTGAGAAGTGTCCAAGAATATTTTTGCAGAGGGAAGAATGAATCCTTCCATGTCAGGGAATTGGTGGCCGCTAGATGGCAGTAGACTCGCTCAACTGCTGCTTCAGTCGCTTCCCCATTCATGTGATTCTCCTGGGAGGGGCCTGAGGAGAGGATGAGTCATCTCACTTAGAATTCAGCCTTTAAGCCACCGAGCAAAGACGCCATTCATTCATTGTCAGCAGGCCCACAGTCACTGCCATCTGTGTGTGTGATGTTCAGCGATCTGATATTTTCTTCAGACAGCTGCGTTTGTTCTAATAATAATCTGGCATATCATGTAGCTCTTTCCCATTTAAACGCTTGCATCATCACACAGATCAGCCACTGTCAGCCCCCTTCTGTCTCCTTTGGGCTTTTTATGAATTAAATACTTTGCAGATCCTGATTCAGTGTTGTGTTTTTGTCCAGCGTTTTTCAGATCTTTAAGCCTAGTCTCACACACACCTGGGTAGTGTTGGGTGTATTGTGAGTAAGCGTGGTAATATGAGAAAGCGCCTGCTGAGACAGGGAGCACGAACATCCCCGCAGACCTCTTCAATCATTTATCCAGGAGATGAGTTGCAGGGCAGCCAGTGAGGTGTCACAGTGCACCCTCTTCACACACATGCCAGACGGTCACATGAACAAGTGTCATATATTATGTTCCACATAAAATTAGATGTGTTTTATGTGTGTAAATTGCAAGTTTACAGTAATAAGATGGAAACACTAGGTTGTCAGAAGCTGATATAATGCAGCTCTGTCTTGGACTGTGATAGGCAGAGGAAACTGAATACAGCACAGCGAGTTCACTCTCCTCTGGGACATACTGTGGTCAACAATCCAAATAAGGTTGAAAATCCAGCAACTTCAAATGTGGCATGTTTCAGGCACAGATGCAACAAATACGACTCCCAGCTTCCACCACAGCAGTCCATGTGGTCTCCTATTTCACTCTCAAGTGAACAAGGTTGGGTCAATAATGTAATTTAGATCCAGAGGATTTCCTGCAGACTAACTAAGACAGCAAGTGAAAATTAATCTTTGCCTAGTAGGACACAACAGTCAGGCCAAGTCTGATCAGTCAGAGCCAAAGTTAAAGGAACAGTTTTACATTTTGAATTGGAATACTCTCTGATTAAGACTCTCTTTCTTGATAAGAGAGTCAGTGGCCCTGAGTAGTAAAGATAGAAACACTTTAAATTATGGTCCACAACTAAGGGCATCATTTCCCAACAATTAAATAGATTTTAATATATTTTATTCGAAACGACAATCTAAATATATTTATCTTCAAATTCCTAAAGGTAGGGACACTAGAATAAGGATGTAACAAGTCAGGTTTTTACAGCAAACAAATAAATAATTAGACTGTAAGTAAATTTAAGTAAAGCATAATTTCTTGGCTATTGACTGAGACATGGAACACCACCTCTCTGGTGGAGAAGGAGCATGAGCTAATCGTGAGGATGAGAGGTACCAGCTAGATATAGTCGGGCTCTCCTCAACACACGACTTGGCCTCTGAAACCAGTCTCCTGGAGAGGAGTTGGAATCTGTCTCAGTCTGGTGTTGCCTGTGGTGAGAGGCGGCGGGCTGGGGTGGGTATCTTAGTATCCCTGCCTTCCCTGCTGCCTGTATGTTGGATTTTTCCCAGTGGATGAGAGGGTTTGTTCCCTGATCCTGCAGTTCAGGGAATGGGTCCTGACTGTTCTCTGCGCTTATAAGCCAAACAATAGTTTAGCGTATCTGGCCTTCTGAATCTACAGCTGTATATTCTGGACACTTGGGTGAAGAGAGGGGCTGAGCTGTCAACTGACCACCGCCTCACCTGGCGGTGAGTTGGATCAGGTGGCCGGGTAGGATGCTGGACAGACATGCTGCACTGAGCTGGTTGGTGCCTGTCATGGCGGGAACCCTCGATTGAGATGGTGGACACCGGTGGTGAAAGGAGTCCTACTGGGCTTCAGAGGCAGCTGATAGGTACAGACAGGCCAAATGAAACACGGCTCGGGCAGTGGCTGAAGCAAAAGCTCGGGCGTGGGAGGAGTTCAGAGAGGCCACAGAAAAAGACTTTTGGACTGCCTCGTAGAGATTCTGGCAAACCGCCAGGCAACTCAGGAGGGGAAAGTGGTCCTCTACCTGCACTGTATGCAGTGCTGACTTCAACTGAGGATTTTGTCAGGCAGTGGAAGGGATCTCCTTAATCCTACTGATACATCTTCCCTAGAGGAAGCAGAGTCTGGAGACGAGGGGGATGACTTGTCCATCACTGGGCGTGAGATCACTGAGTCAGTTAAACAGCTCCTTGGTGGCAGAGCCCCTGGAGTGGATGAGGTTCACACTGAGTTCCTAAAGGCTCTGGATGTTGTAGGACTGTCTTGCCTCTACGATGTTGCATGGAGATCATGGGCAGTACTTTTATGTTGGCAGACTCGGGATGTGGTTCCCATCTTTAAGGAGGAGGACCGGAGGGTGTGTTCCAACTATGGGGAATCACACTCCTCAGCCTCCCCAGGAAAGTCTATGCGAGGGTGCTGGAAAGGAGAGTCTGACAGTTAGTCGAAACTCAGCTACAGGAGGAACAATGCGGCTTTTGTCCTGGTCGCGGAAGACTGGACCAGCTCTTTACCCGCATTGCTCAACCAGTCTACATGTGTTTTGTGGACTTGGAGAAGGAATTTCCCTCTGAGTTTAATATTTTAAATTTTTAATAAGTAATAATTTTGTTGCTGTGTTGCCCCTTATTCTAGTGTGCATATCTTTAAGGATTCAGTTACCTGCTACTTAGCTTTGCAGAACAGCACAACTGGTCGGATTGTGTCCAAACATGTTAAAATCTGCCTTTAAAGCATCTTTAACACAAACAAAAACTGCAGAGCAAAAATGAAAGGTGCCTTTGCACTAGGACATTACAACATTTCAAGTCTTTATTTTTTATGCATGTTAAAGAAGTTGCAAAGTCACAATTAATAAGTTAGCCGGATTCTCTAAGCCTGGGACAGAGCCACGCCAGTGATTTTACCTTGTTTCTGTATTTCCACTGTTTGTGTGAAGCTGAGCTAACAAGCTGTTGGCTGCACATGACAGTGAAAGTTCTGCAGCTGCACATATGTCACAGGACATACTGCACACGTCTCTTTTTACATCATGTTTATTTTTGTTGTTTGTGAACTACATGAGGAGTACAGCAATAAACAAGATACACAGAGCAAACAATGAAATGCAATAAGTCGTTATTCAGGATTGCATATATTAAAATACAGCAGGTGAACTCAGCACACTGACAATATACTGACTGTAAACACTGAACATGTAGGTAATGATTTGTCACACGTAGCTCCGTCTTTGGTTATTATAATGTCCAACATGATGACATAGTACATATGTGCCTCCTCTGACAGACTGAAAAGTTCCTCCGGTTGTGTTGCTACATTATAATATTTAACAGACATGCTAGATTCTGACGATATCATGAGCTTAAACTCCCACAGACACATTTATCGTGATTACACCGAGGTTATATTGAAAAAGCACCATGAGAAGTGCATAAACATCACTGTACCCTCAACATTAACATACATACCCTTTATAACGCAACTTTGACTATCCAGAGATTGTGTAGCAATTACGATGCTCTACTGCTAACATTTTGACCTGAAATGAACAGCCTGAATGTATTATTATTGTTTTTTATTATTATAAGTTGCATTTATTTGAGTCATCTTTTGGTCTTCATTGATTTTCATCCACACCCCTTTCTGCACAGTGTAACACAGCTTTTGTGGTTGCACCAGCCAGGGTAAAATATGAGCTTCTAGTCCTTTTAAGAGGATTCTGTTGGACATCTGTTTGAAAAACTGCTACATCTACATTTATATTTCAGCTGTCAGCCAGCCACAGGGGCCCGAGTGTTGGCTGCAGCTGCTATTTCTGACAGTGTTTATGAGAATTCTGGCTTGTGGCTGGCATCGGCTGATTTGCTTAGGGTTGGGCACTAATGCCCAGAAGCATTCAGTGGATGGTACTCGCTCTCAGGCTCTTCCAGGCTGCTATTTACTCTTCAGTATGGAAGTACGTGCGTTCATGTTGCCATTCTGAAACCTGACACTGAACTCGATATTTTGTCGCAGTGTGATAACAACATATGCAAATAAACTTGCTCAACTGGAAACTTATTGTTATGTTTGTTAGCATTATCAATCAGTTTCAGGTTTTCCATCTAGAGCAGCTTCCATACATTTCTAAGATTCATCCATCCAAACTCACAAAACAATACTATTTATACTGTTTTTTTTTTACTCAAATTATTCTGTAATCTTTGGTAATTTAAATTGAACCCAACCTCTAAAATCGAGCAGTTTGACTGTAATGTTTACATCTAATAACTCGCTCATATAGAACATAATAAAATGGTGACATTTATTTGTAGCTAAATTCAGCTGGCTGATTTTGTTTTTGTCGTCTGGAATGTGTGTTTAACTTTAGCTTATTGCAATGAATTCTTTATGAACCAGGAACCAGGATTTGTTTTTTCTGCATAATCCACAGATAACAGTAACTATACCTGAAGCTTAGTCGGTGGAATAGTTTCTTTTTAAATGAGACTGTATTCATGCTATTGGCATGCTATTTGCTAATCAATCAGACAATGACATCAAGAGTTCATCAATATTTACTGCAGATTACTGACGCTCAACAACAGCACTGTTTACTGGAAATGTATGTATACTGGATGAGAATAAATTTGCCAAATAACAGTCAATAATTGTGTTTATACTGATAAAATATCTGCTGAGTGTTTATATCCTGAGAACCAGCCTATTCATTTATGTCCTCTCTTGTTTTTGGTTGATATTGTTTGACTTATTTGAGCTATGCTAATAAGCCCTGGTGTACTAAATAGAGGACATCCTGGTCTATCCATCTATATCTTATGTGTTTGGGTGGCCTCTTTTAGCCCCAAAGAGGGCGGAAATCACAAAAAGTTAAGTGGGAAGATTCATTTTTCCCCGGTTCTCAGGAGGATATGAACAGCTAGTCTGGTTCATTTTAAAGATTTCTTTTTAAGTAGTGTCTTCAGACAGCAGCTGTTGTGAACTGGAGCAATATAAATAATATTTTATGAGACAGAAAGTCAACTAAATTTGTCAGAAATTAGAATTCATTTTAAATGATAATAAAAGTATACCTGCATATGATATTTAATCAGAGCTGCTTTTAAAAGCACTTCATCTTAAGGCCAAAATCACTGCAAAAAACACATATTGCTGTTTAAACATTAAATTGCACTTGCATCTAAAAAGAAATTTAACTGAAAAAGTTGCATAAGTGTAATTATTAACAGCACTGTTTTCTGTGAAGTTTAACCAAACAGGAATGTTACATATAGCAGAAATATTGCATAATAATAGTAACAGAGTGAGTTCTGCAAGCTTTGCATAAAAATTAGCCTCTCTTCCTACGTTATTCAACAAATTCAGAACTTCTCACCTTTGCAGCACCTTCATCCCAATTGCAAGAAAGGCCATATCTTTAACATGCAGGCTACTGGCTACTCTGAGGTGACCTTCTCTCAGTAATGCCTTTAAGTAGTCTACTAAGCGCTGCTTGGTGGTTAATGTCTACATGGTAAGCATTTTGAAGAATGCAAACAATATTTAAAGTTCATATATTCTCATTTTTAGGGAACACGTGTTGCATTTAGAAATATAGCTCTCTGTGCCTTCACAGAGGATTCATTTGAATTGTTAAGACGCATCACAAATGGAAAGGCCTAAAACTGATTTAATCAAAAGATTAAAATCAATTTGAATCTTATGTTACTGGATCGGCACCACCGTCTCGAGTCAACTAAAGCTTTGTTTGGAAGATGCTCACTTTTGATATTTTGCTCACATTCTTAGAATACAAAGAAGCAGCGGCATCGCTCTTATTTCATATGACCATAGGAGAATTGGAGCACACCGAGCTGACATCAGACCTTGTTCTGCCCCTGTTGGCCCCCTGCCACTCCTCATCTTCCTCACTTATTGGATTCAGCCTCCCATTTTGCTCCAGCTGTTCTTTAGGTTCCAGGAAGGCCGCGTGTCTGTAGAGGAAACCTCCACCTCCCACCCTCTCTTGCCATCTCTCCTCGTGCGCCTGGGAGAGACTGACAGTTGAAGAGTGGAGGCTGTCTTTGCCGTCATTTTTCTCCATGTTCTGACCTGGACAACAAGCGCAGTGACACGGTGTGAAAAAGAGGTAGATGAGAATCATGACGAGACTGATCAGACACGCTACAAGGGTGGTGTAGGCTGTTTTTAGATTCTCCAGTCCTTTGCTCATGGTGGTATTAAACACCACTACAGTTACATACAGCGTCTCATTGAATGAATCACTTGTGGCATAGCAGGTGTAGACCCCTGAGTCTTCTACCTTCAGGGGCCCAATCCTAAGGCTGCTTTCGTTATGGATTAAAGTGGTTTCGTTTTGAGACACTGTCAGGTTTCCTGGCAGCACCCATCTCTTCACCATGTTCTTCTGTCTGGTGTCACAGTCTAACACCAAAGATTGCTCCAGATAGCCTTCTTTTTTAAAACCTTTGACCTCACTGCAGTTCAGATACTGTCTGGTCAGATCTAGTATGGCCATTTTTTCCTTCGGCTGGCCTGATGTCACACATGTGTGGTTGCTCCTGAAGTCAGTGGAAGGGCTGAGCTCCCTGAGTTCCCAGTGTGCCATCAGTTCATACAGCTCACAGCTGCAGGTTAGAGGGTTGTTGTGGAAGTACAGACCGTTTTTAATCCAGGCAGGCAGAGCCTGAAGCTCATCCAGGGGCAGAGCTTTAATTCGGTTGGAGGAAACATCCAGCAGTCTAAGGCTTTCCAGCCTGCCTCGGCCCTTTAACAGCTCTACGGGGATGCGTGTGATCTGGTTGTGGCTCAGATAGAGCCTCTGCAACTCGATGAGGCCAGAGAAGGCAGAGCGATCTATCTGAGAGATGTGGTTTTTATAAAGCAGCAGGACCTCCAGATTCTCCAGCGGCTCAAAAATGTATTCGTCCAGCAGGCGGAGGCTGTTAAAGGAAAGGTCCAGGTAGCGAAGCTTTCTCACATTCACAAATGCCTCAGTGGAGAGAAAGGTGAGGTTGTTATTACTGAGCAGCAGGCTTTGCAGCTGGTCGAGTCTGATGCCGGTCCAATCAGCTTGGAGCTTGGTGATAAAGTTGAAGCTGAGGTCCAGCACAGCTGCATACGATGGAAGAGCGTTGGGAACATTTGTTAGATTCTTCTTGGAGCAGCTGATGATGGTGCTGGCACACAAACAAGTCTTCTGACAAACTAGGGGGCTTCCAGTTAGCTGCCCACTGGCTCTCACTGCGGGTAACAGCAAAGTCAAGTGCAGAATAAAGCAGCTCCTTCGTTTTAACACTGCAACAGCAGCAGGCCAAAAAAAGCCGATGGAGCCCACCATGGCGCCAGCACTACGCACTGCAGGGACTCTGGATGTTCTCTTAGTTTTCACAGTGGAAAATCATGGATCTGTAATCACACATTGGGCCACGTGATCAATAAATCAGCTGTCAGGACATAATATGACATGATAATGATGCAGAGTCTCATGCCATTAAAGCAAACCCGCGCTCTAATGCAGAGAGGCGTGGTGCATTTGCGCAGCTGGATCATTAAAAAGTTGAATGTCGGCAAAAATGTTAGCAGTGTCATATCGTGTCGTAGCATAGAATAAATAACAAACTATGGCGATTAATCAATGTGTCAAATTATTCAAAATAAACAGAATAGTCTAAAAGTTAAGTGTGTGTGTTAGTCGTTTCCCTGATATCAGTTATCAAAGCATTTACATTTGTCCCAGCGGGCGGACGCGATTCTGCGTTACCTTTTTTTCTCCCGTTTTTTAAAGAGAAAGAAGTCCTTAGCAGTCCAGTCTCGGAGATGATTAGGATAGATGCATCTTCTTCATCTTCATCATCTTTATCGTCGGCGACCCGCGAGCTCACAGACATCCACCTTAACACGCTGAGCTACGGGCGAACGCACTCTGCTGTCCGGCTCCAAATGACCGGAAGAGGCTGTGTGCAAGCCTCGCTGGTGAGGAAAGGAAATGCAACTATATCCGAGAGCTGATCTGATGTGAGGGGTGCAAACAGCAGAGGTGGGTGTGTGCCACATTTCCTCTCCTGCTCTCTGTCTCTCTGTCTCTTATGGCCAGTCTCTGATTCAAACGACAAAAAACAAGCACCCAACATGAAAGCAGTGAGATGACAGCTCGGCTACACAAGCTTCAACATTTCATCATCTTTATCGAAGCTGATTTTTATTCTGCTTCCAATGAGCCAACATTTCTGATATTAAAACAGTGGTTCTCCAGGTTATCTGGAGGTCTTCCAAAGTTTGTCTTTGGACACATTTTTAGTGGAATGTTTTAGTTTGTTTGTTAACAGGCAAAAAACATAAATAGGTACGTTTTTTCCTTCACTTTTACCTAACCTGACTTGATGGCTCATTCAGTGCTATCATGCCTTTAATAATGAATCTCTTTCCCCAAAGTTGTCCTAACATCCTGGTGAAGGACGAGGTACCTGTGTGGATGAACTGCTGCAGCTCTGGAGATGATGTGCGTACAGTAACATAGGAATCAATACGGGGAGTTCAGAGTACAGCACAGCATATGGACTTACAGTAAACACCAGGCAGGCACAGACACATTAAGCACAATCAGTCAAATAAAGCAGGAAAATTAAGAGGCACATAAAGTTTCTTAAGATGGATTGCTTGAAGAAGTTTTATTGTACTGCAACATCCATGCAAAGGACAAACCAGTCCTGAAAACTGGTCTCTTATTTGATGAGGTCACACCTCATTTACAGTCATTTTCAAGGCTGTGATCTCACAGGTAGACCTCAGGTGTAACTCAAAACAAAGACAATATCTCTGTGGGTTTTGTATTACTTGTGCCAGCTGACTGGGATAGCTTAAAGAGGACTGTGCCATGCTATTAACTAAACTTGTGGTTTCCACCTCATGACAGGTCAATATGTCTGTTGTGGAAAAGGTCTGCATGCCACTTTATAGTAGTGTGTAAATACTCATCACTAGGAGAGTGTATAACATCGTCTGTGTATCTAGTGCCCAACAAAGTTTATTTCACTGTTCAACAGACCTCTGTGAGCCACAGTGAGTGATGTGGTGCTTTTCTCTGCAGGGGAAATGGGCTCTATGGTGTATTTCATACACAGTCCTGATGCTGTAAATACTGACTGCAGCGCCAGATATGTGTTTATATGTAAATGATCTCCAGCAAGTACTGTTATTTGAAGAATAAACCACTGTGCCTGGTTTTAAGTGGTGGCGTAACCTTAACTGAGTGTGAGTGTGCATCAGAAGTTAGTGAGGGTATAAACTCTCACTGCCCACCAGTGTTGGGACTAACGCGTTATTAAGTAACGTTACTTAATAACGCGTTACAGTAACTACGTTATTATTGTGGTAACGAGCACGGTAACTAGGTATTATGCCAAAATTAGGAACGCGTTA